>NW_027648634.1:0-292489 GCF_051294905.1 Botryllus schlosseri
TTGGCAGATTTAGCCATTTTGGGGGGTATGAAAATTTATGAAAAGTTCAATTCCACCAAGATTTCTCTATGTTCCCGAGGGCCAACAGTTACAACTCTGCTACCAGATTGTAGCAATTCAAAAGTTACATCGATTGAGCCTATCGGCGTATTCCTGGCTATTGTAGTTTAGGAGATATTGGCAGATTTAGCCATTTTGGGGGGGATGAAAATTTATGAAAAGTTCAATTCCACCAAGATTTCTCTATGTTCCCGAGGGCCTACAGTTACAGCTCTGCTACCAGATTGTAGCAATTCAAAAGTTACATCGAATGAGCCTATCGGCGTATTCCTGGCTATTGTAGTTTAGGAGATATTGGCAGATTTAGCCATTTTGGGGGGTATGAAAATTTATGAAAAGTTCAATTCCACCAAGATTTCTCTATGTTCCCGAGGGCCTACAGTTACAACTCTGCTACCAGATTGTAGCAATTCAAAAGTTACATCGAATGAGCCTATCGGCGTATTCCTGGCTATTGTAGTTTAGGAGATATTGGCAGATTTAGCCATTTTGGGGGTATGAAAATTTATGAAAAGTTCAATTCCACCAAGATTTCTCTATGTTCCCGAGGGCCTACAGTTACAACTCTGCTACCAGATTGTAGCAATTCAAAAGCTACATCGAATGAGCCTATCGGCGTATTCCTGGCTATTGTAGTTTAGGAGATATTGGCAGATTTAGCCATTTTGGGGGGTATGAAAATTTATGAAAAGTTCAATTCCACCAAGATTTCTCTATGTTCCCGAGGGCCTACAGTTACAACTCTGCTACCAGATTGTAGCAATTCAAAAGTTACATCGAATGAGCCTATCGGCGTATTCCTGGCTATTGTAGTTTAGGAGATATTGACAGATTTAGACATTTTGGGGGGTATGAAAATTTCTGAAAAGTTCAATTCGACCAAGATTTTTCTATGTTCCCGAAGGCCTACAGCTACAACTCCGCTACCAGATTGTAGCACTCCGAAAGTTACATCGAATGAGCCTATCGGCGTATTCCTAGGTATTGTAGTTTAGGAGATATTGACAGATTTAGACATTTTTGGGGGTATGAAAATTTCTGAAAAGTTCAATTGGACCAAGATTTTTCTATGTTCCCGAAGGCCTACAGCTACAACTCCGCTACCAGATTGTAGCACTCCGAAAGTTACATCGAATGAGCCTATCGGCGTATTCCTAGGTATTGTAGTTAGGAGATATTGACAGATTTAGACATTTTTGGGGGTATGAAAATTTCTGAAAAGTTCAATTCGACCAAGATTTTTCTATGTTCATGAAGGCCTACAGCTACAACTCCGCTACCAGATTGTAGCACTCCGAAAGTTACATCGAATGAGCCTATCGGCGTATTCCTAGGTATTGTAGTTTAGGAGATATTGACAGATTTAGACATTTTTGGGGGTATGAAAATTTCTGAAAAGTTCAATTGGACCAAGATTTTTCTATGTTCCCGAAGGCCTACAGCTACAACTCCGCTACCAGATTGTAGCACTCCGAAAGTTACATCGAATGAGCCTATCGGCGTATTCCTAGGTATTGTAGTTTAGGAGATATTGACAGATTTAGACATTTTTGGGGTATGAAAATTTCTGAAAAGTTCAATTGGACCAAGATTTTTCTATGTTCCCGAAGGCCTACAGCTACAACTCCGCTACCAAATTGTAGCACTCCGAAAGTTACATCGAATGAGCCTATCGGCGTATTCCTAGGTATTGTAGTTTAGGAGATATTGACAGATTTAGACATTTTTGGGGGTATGAAAATTTCTGAAAAGTTCAATTCGACCAAGATTTTTCTATGTTCCCGAAGGCCTACAGCTACAACTCCGCTACCAGATTGTAGCACTCCGAAAGTTACATCGAATGAGCCTATCGGCGTATTCCTAGGTATTGTAGTTTAGGAGATATTGACAGATTTAGATATTTTTGGGGGTATGAAAATTTCTGAAAAGTTCAATTCGACCAAGATTTTTCTATGTTCCCGAAGGCCTACAGCTACAACTCCGCTACCAGATTGTAGCACTCCGAAAGTTACATCGAATGAGCCTATCGGCGTATTCCTAGGTATTGTAGTTTAGGAGATATTGACAGATTTAGACATTTTTGGGGGTATGAAAATTTCTGAAAAGTTCAATTCGACCAAGATTTTTCTATGTTCCCGAAGGCCTACAGCTACAACTCCGCTACCAGATTGTAGCACTCCGAAAGTTACATCGAATGAGCCTATCGGCGTATTCCTAGGTATTGTAGTTTAGGAGATATTGACAGATTTGGACATTTTTGGGGGTATGAAAATTTCTGAAAAGTTCAATTCGACCAAGATTTTTCTATGTTCCCGAAGGCCTACAGCTACAACTCCGCTACCAGATTGTAGCACTCCGAAAGTTACATCGAATGAGCCTATCGGCGTATTCCTAGGTATTGTAGTTTAGGAGATATTGACAGATTTAGACATTTTTGGGGGTATGAAAATTTCTGAAAAGTTCAATTGGACCAAGATTTTTCTATGTTCCCGAAGGCCTACAGCTACAACTCCGCTACCAGATTGTAGCACTCCGAAAGTTACATCGAATGAGCCTATCGGCGTATTCCTAGGTATTGTAGTTTAGGAGATATTGACAGATTTAGACATTTTTGGGGGTATGAAAATTTCAGAAAAGTTCAATTGGACCAAGATTTTTCCATGTTCCCGAAGGCCTACAGCTACAACTCCGCTACCAGATTGTAGCACTCCGAAAGTTACATCGAATGAGCCTATCGGCGTATTCCTAGTAATTGTAGTTTAGGAGATATTGACAGATTTAGACATTTTTGGGGGTATGAAAATTTCTGAAAAGTTCAAATCGACCAAGATTTTTCTATGTTCCCGAAGGCCTACAGCTACAACTCCGCTACCAGATTGTAGCACTCCGAAAGTTACATCGAATGAGCCTATCGGCGTATTCCTAGGTATTGTAGTTTAGGAGATATTGACAGATTTAGACATTTTTGGGGGTATGAAAATTTCTGAAAAGTTCAATTGGACCAAGATTTTTCTATGTTCCCGAAGGCCTACAGCTACAACTCCGCTACCAGATTGTAGCACTCCGAAAGTTACATCGAATGAGCCTATCGGCGTATTCCTAGGTATTGTAGTTTAGGAGATATTGACAGATTTAGACATTTTTGGGGGTATGAAAATTTCTGAAAAGTTCAATTGGACCAAGATTTTTCTATGTTCCCGAAGGCCTACAGCTACAACTCCGCTACCAGATTGTAGCACTCCGAAAGTTACATCGAATGAGCCTATCGGCGTATTCCTAGGTATTGTAGTTTAGGAGATATTGACAGATTTAGACATTTTTGGGGTATGAAAATTTCTGAAAAGTTCAATTGGACCAAGATTTTTCTATGTTCCCGAAGGCCTACAGCTACAACTCCGCTACCAAATTGTAGCACTCCGAAAGTTACATCGAATGAGCCTATCGGCGTATTCCTCGGTATTGTAGTTAGGAGATATTGACAGATTTAGACATTTTTGGGGGTATGAAAATTTCTGAAAAGTTCAATTCGACCAAGATTTTTCTATGTTCCCGAAGGCCTACAGCTACAACTCCGCTACCAGATTGTAGCACTCCGAAAGTTACATCGAATGAGCCTATCGGCGTATTCCTAGGTATTGTAGTTCAGGAGATATTGACAGATTTAGATATTTTTGGGGGTATGAAAATTTCTGAAAAGTTCAATTCGACCAAGATTTTTCTATGTTCCCGAAGGCCTACAGCTACAACTCCGCTACCAGATTGTAGCACTCCGAAAGTTACATCGAATGAGCCTATCGGCGTATTCCTAGGTATTGTAGTTTAGGAGATAATGACAGATTTAGACATTTTTGGGGGTATGAAAATTTCTGAAAAGTTCTATTGGACCAAGATTTTTCTATGTTCCCGAAGGCCTACAGCTACAACTCCGCTACCAGATTGTAGCACTCCGAAAGTTACATCGAATGAGCCTATCGGCGTATTCCTAGGTATTGTAGGTTAGGAGATATTGACAGATTTAGACATTTTTGGGGGTATGAAAATTTCTGAAAAGTTCAATTCGACCAAGATTTTTCTATGTTCCCGAAGGCCTACAGCTACAACTCCGCTACCAGATTGTAGCACTCCAAAAGTTCCATCGACTGAGCCTATCGGCGTATTCCTAGGTATTGTAGTTTAGGAGATATTGACAGATTTAGACATTTTTGGGGGTATGAAAATTTCTGAAAAGTTCAATTCGACCAAGATTTTTCTATGTTCCCGAAGGCCTACAGCTACAACTCCGCTATCAGATTGTAGCACTCCGAAAGTTACATCGAATGAGCCTATCGGCGTATTCCTAAGTTTTGTAGTTTAGAAGATATTGACAGATTTAGACATTTTTGGGGGTATGAAAATTTCTGAAAAGTTCAATTCGACCAAGATTTTTCTATGTTCCCGAAGGCCTACAGCTACAACTCCGCTACCAGATTGTAGCACTCCGAAAGTTACATCGAATGAGCCTATCGGCGTATTCCTAGGTATTGTAGTTTAGGAGATATTGACAGATTTAGACATTTTTGGGGGTATGAAAATTTCTGAAAAGTTCAATTGGACCAAGATTTTTCCATGTTCCCGAAGGCCTACAGCTACAACTCCGCTACCAGATTGTAGCACTCCGAAAGTTACATCGAATGAGCCTATCGGCGTATTCCTAGGTATTGTAGTTTAGGAGATATTGACAGATTTAGACATTTTTGGGGGTATGAAAATTTCTGAAAAGTTCAATTCGACCAAGATTTTTCTATGTTCCCGAAGGCCTACAGCTACAACTCCGCTACCAGATTGTAGCACTCCGAAAGTTACATCGAATGAGCCTATCGGCGTATTCCTAGGTATTGTAGTTTAGGAGATATTGACAGATTTAGACATTTTTGGGGGTATGAAAATTTCTGAAAAGTTCAATTGGACCAAGATTTTTCTATGTTCCCGAAGGCCTACAGCTACAACTCCGCTACCAGATTGTAGCACTCCGAAAGTTACATCGTATGAGCCTATCGGCGTATTCCTAGGTATTGTAGTTTAGGAGATATTGACAGATTTAGACATTTTTGGGGGTATGAAAATTTCTGAAAAGTTCAATTCGACCAAGATTTTTCTATGTTCCCGAAGGCCTACAGCTACAACTCCGCTACCAGATTGTAGCACTCCGAAAGTTACATCGAATGAGCCTATCGGCGTATTCCTAGGTATTGTAGTTTAGGAGATATTGACAGATTTAGACATTTTTGGGGGTATGAAAATTTCTGAAAAGTTCAATTGGACCAAGATTTTTTTATGTTCCCGAAGGCCTACAGCTACAACTCCGCTACCAGATTGTAGCACTCCGAAAGTTACATCGAATGAGCCTATCGGCGTATTCCTAGGTATTGTAGTTTAGGAGATATTGACAGATTTAGACATTTTTGGGGGTATGAAAATTTCTGAAAAGTTCAATTCGACCAAGATTTTTCTATGTTCCCGAAGGCCTACAGCTACAACTCCGCTTCCAGATTGTAGCACTCCGAAAGTTACATCGAATGAGCCTATCGGCGTATTCCTAGGTATTGTAGTTTAGGAGATATTGACAGATTTAGACATTTTTGGGGGTATGAAAATTTCTGAAAAGTTCAATTCGACCAAGATTTTTCTATGTTCCCGAAGGCCTACAGCTACAACTCCGCTACCAGATTGTAGCACTCCGAAAGTTACATCGAATGAGCCTATCGGCGTATTCCTAGGTATTGTAGTTTAGGAGATATTGACAGATTTAGACATTTTTGGGGGTATGAAAATTTCTGAAAAGTTCAATTGGACCAAGATTTTTCTATGTTCCCGAAGGCCTACAGCTACAACTCCGCTACCAGATTGTAGCACTCCGAAAGTTACATCGAATGAGCCTATCGGCGTATTCCTAAGTATTGTAGTTTAGGAGATATTGACAGATTTAGACATTTTTGGGGGTATGAAAATTTCTGAAAAGTTCAATTCGACCAAGATTTTTCTATGTTCTTGAAGGCCTACAGCTACAACTCCGCTACCAGATTGTAGCACTCCGAAAGTTACATCGAATGAGCCTATCGGCGTATTCCTAGGTATTGTAGTTTAGAAGATATTGACAGATTTAGACATTTTTGGGGGTATGAAAATTTCTGAAAAGTTCAATTCGACCAAGATTTTTCTATGTTCCCGAAGGCCTACAGCTACAACTCCGCTACCAGATTGCAGCACTCCGAAAGTTACATCGAATGAGCCTATCGGCGTATTCCTAGGTATTGTAGTTTAGGAGATATTGACAGATTTGGACATTTTTGGGGGTATGAAAATTTCTGAAAAGTTCAATTGGACCAAGATTTTTCTATATTCCCGAAGGCCTACAGCTACAACTCCGCTACCAGATTGTAGCACTCCGAAAGTTACATCGAATGAGCCTATCGGCGTATTCCTAGGTATTGTAATTTAGGAGATATTGACAGATTTAGACATTTTTGGGGGTATGAAAATTTCAGAAAAGTTCAATTGGACCAAGATTTTTCCATGTTCCCGAAGGCCTACAGCTACAACTCCGCTACCAGATTGTAGCACTCCGAAAGTTACATCGAATGAGCCTATCGGCGTATTCCTAGGTATTGTAGTTTAGGAGATATTGACAGATTTAGACATTTTTGGGGGTATGAAAATTTCTGAAAAGTTCAATTGGACCAAGATTTTTCTATGTTCCCGAAGGCCTACAGCTACAACTCCGCTACCAGATTGTAGCACTCCGAAAGTTACATCGAATGAGCCTATCGGCGTATTCCTAAGTTTTGTAGTTTAGAAGATATTGACAGATTTAGACATTTTTGGGGGTATGAAAATTTCTGAAAAGTTCAATTCGACCAAGATTTTTCTATGTTCCCGAAGGCCTACAGCTACAACTCCGCTACCAGATTGTAGCACTCCGAAAGTTACATCGAATGAGCCTATCGGCGTATTCCTAGGTATTGTAGTTTAGGAGATATTGACAGATTTAGACATTTTTGGGGGTATGAAAATTTCTGAAAAGTTCAATTGGACCAAGATTTTTCCATGTTCCCGAAGGCCTACAGCTACAACTCCGCTACCAGATTGTAGCACTCCGAAAGTTACATCGAATGAGCCTATCGGCGTATTCCTAGGTATTGTAGTTTAGGAGATATTGACAGATTTAGACATTTTTGGGGGTATGAAAATTTCTGAAAAGTTCAATTCGACCAAGATTTTTCTATGTTCCCGAAGGCCTACAGCTACAACTCCGCTACCAGATTGTAGCACTCCGAAAGTTACATCGAATGAGCCTATCGGCGTATTCCTAGGTATTGTAGTTTAGGAGATATTGACAGATTTAGACATTTTTGGGGGTATGAAAATTTCTGAAAAGTTCAATTGGACCAAGATTTTTCTATGTTCCCGAAGGCCTACAGCTACAACTCCGCTACCAGATTGTAGCACTCCGAAAGTTACATCGAATGAGCCTATCGGCGTATTCCTAGGTATTGTAGTTTAGGAGATATTGACAGATTTAGACATTTTTGGGGGTATGAAAATTTCTGAAAAGTTCAATTCGACCAAGATTTTTCTATGTTCCCGAAGGCCTACAGCTACAACTCCGCTACCAGATTGTAGCACTCCGAATGTTACATCGAATGAGCCTATCGGCGTATTCCTAGGTATTGTAGTTTAGGAGATATTGACAGATTTAGACATTTTTGGGGGTATGAAAATTTCTGAAAAGTTCAATTGGACCAAGATTTTTCTATGTTCCCGAAGGCCTACAGCTACAACTCCGCTACCAGATTGTAGCACTCCGAAAGTTACATCGAATGAGCCTATCGGCGTATTCCTAGGTATTGTAGTTTAGGAGATATTGACAGATTTAGACATTTTTGGGGGTATGAAAATTTCTGAAAAGTTCAATTCGACCAAGATTTTCCTATGTTCCCGAAGGCCTACAGCTACAACTCCGCTACCAGATTGTAGCACTCCGAAAGTTACATCGAATGAGCCTATCGGCGTATTCCTAGGTATTGTAGTTTAGGAGATATTGACAGATTTAGACATTTTTGGGGGTATGAAAATTTCTGAAAAGTTCAATTCGACCAAGATTTTTCTATGTTCCCGAAGGCCTACAGCTACAACTCCGCTACCAGATTGTAGCACTCCGAAAGTTACATCGAATGAGCCTATCGGCGTATTCCTAGGTATTGTAGTTTAGGAGATATTGACAGATTTAGACATTTTTGGGGGTATGAAAATTTCTGAAAAGTTCAATTGGACCAAGATTTTTCTATGTTCCCGAAGGCCTACAGCTACAACTCCGCTACCAGATTGTAGCACTCCGAAAGTTACATCGAATGAGCCTATCGGCGTATTCCTAAGTATTGTAGTTTAGGAGATATTGACAGATTTAGACATTTTTGGGGGTATGAAAATTTCTGAAAAGTTCAATTCGACCAAGATTTTTCTATGTTATCGAAGGCCTACAGCTACAACTCCGCTACCAGATTGTAGCACTCCGAAAGTTACATCGAATGAGCCTATCGGCGTATTCCTAGGTATTGTAGTTTAGGAGATATTGACAGATTTAGACATTTTTGGGGGTATGAAAATTTCTGAAAAGTTCAATTCGACCAAGATTTTTCTATGTTCCCGAAGGCCTACAGCTACAACTCCGCTACCAGATTGTAGCACTCCGAAAGTTACATCGAATGAGCCTATCGGCGTATTCCTAGGTATTGTAGTTTAGGAGATATTGACAGATTTAGACATTTTTGGGGGTATGAAAATTTCTGAAAAGTTCAATTGGACCAAGATTTTTCTATGTTCCCGAAGGCCTACAGCTACAACTCCGCTACCAGATTGTAGCACTCCGAAAGTTACATCGAATGAGCCTAACGGCGTATTCCTAGGTATTGTAGTTTAGGAGATATTGACAGATTTAGATATTTTTGGGGGTATGAAAATTTCTGAAAAGTTCAATTCGACCAAGATTTTTCTATGTTCCCGAAGGCCTACAGCTACAACTCCGCTACCAGATTGTAGCACTCCGAAAGTTACATCGAATGAGCCTATCGGCGTATTCCTAGGTATTGTAGTTTAGGAGATATTGACAGATTTAGACATTTTTGGGGGTATGAAAATTTCTGAAAAGTTCAATTCGACCAAGATTTTTCTATGTTCTTGAAGGCCTACAGCTACAACTCCCCTACCAGATTGTAGCACTCCGAAAGTTACATCGAATGAGCCTATCGGCGTATTCCTAGGTATTGTAGTTTAGGAGATATTGACAGATTTAGACATTTTTGGGGGTATGAAAATTTCTGAAAAGTTCAATTCGACCAAGATTTTTCTATGTTCCCGAAGGCCTACAGCTACAACTCCGCTACCAGATTGTAGCACTCCGAAAGTTACATCGAATGA
Organism: Botryllus schlosseri; assembly: GCF_051294905.1. NCBI lineage: Eukaryota > Metazoa > Chordata > Ascidiacea > Stolidobranchia > Styelidae > Botryllus > Botryllus schlosseri. The sequence goes on from NW_027648634.1 coordinate 9,514, forward strand.
GCCTATCGGCGTATTCCTAGGTATTGTAGTTTAGGAGATATTGACAGATTTAGACATTTTTGGGGGTATGAAAATTTCTGAAAAGTTCAATTCGACCAAGATTTTTCTATGTTCCCGAAGGCCTACAGCTACAACTCCGCTACCAGATTGTAGCACTCCGAAAGTTACATCGAATGAGCCTATCGGCGTATTCCTAGGTATTGTAGTTTAGGAGATATCGACAGATTTATACATTTTTGGGGGTATGAAAATTTCTGAAAAGTTCAATTCGACCAAGATTTTTCTATGTTCCCGAAGGCCTACAGCTACAACTCCGCTACCAGATTGTAGCACTCCGAAAGTTACATCGAATGAGCCTATCGGCGTATTCCTAGGTATTGTAGTTTAGGAGATATTGACAGATTTAGACATTTTTTGGGGTATGAAAATTTCTGAAAAGTTCAATTGGACCAAGATTTTTCTATGTTCCCGAAGGCCTACAGCTACAACTCCGCTACCAGATTGCAGCACTCCGAAAGTTACATCGAATGAGCCTATCGGCGTATTCCTAGGTATTGTAGTTTGGGAGATATTGACAGATTTAGACATTTTTGGGGGTATGAAAATTTCTGAAAAGTTCAATTCGACCAAGATTTTTCTATGTTCATGAAGGCCTACAGCTACAACTCCGCTACCAGATTGTAGCACTCCGAAAGTTACATCGAATGAGCCTATCGGCGTATTCCTAGGTATTGTAGTTTAGGAGATATTGACAGATTTAGACATTTTTTGGGGTATGAAAATTTCTGAAAAGTTCAATTGGACCAAGATTTTTCTATGTTCCCGAAGGCCTACAGCTACAACTCCGCTACCAGATTGTAGCACTCCGAAAGTTACATCGAATGAGCCTATCGGCGTATTCCTAGGTATTGTAGTTTAGGAGATATTGACAGATTTAGACATTTTTGGGGTATGAAAATTTCTGAAAAGTTCAATTGGACCAAGATTTTTCTATGTTCCCGAAGGCCTACAGCTACAACTCCGCTACCAAATTGTAGCACTCCGAAAGTTACATCGAATGAGCCTATCGGCGTATTCCTAGGTATTGTAGTTTAGGAGATATTGACAGATTTAGACATTTTTGGGGGTATGAAAATTTCTGAAAAGTTCAATTCGACCAAGATTTTTCTATGTTCCCGAAGGCCTACAGCTACAACTCCGCTACCAGATTGTAGCACTCCGAAAGTTACATCGAATGAGCCTATCGGCGTATTCCTAGGTATTGTAGTTCAGGAGATATTGACAGATTTAGATATTTTTGGGGGTATGAAAATTTCTGAAAAGTTCAATTCGACCAAGATTTTTCTATGTTCCCGAAGGCCTACAGCTACAACTCCGCTACCAGATTGTAGCACTCCGAAAGTTACATCGAATGAGCCTATCGGCGTATTCCTAGGTATTGTAGTTTAGGAGATATTGACAGATTTAGACATTTTTGGGGGTATGAAAATTTCTGAAAAGTTCAATTCGACCAAGATTTTTCTATGTTCCCGAAGGCCTACAGCTACAACTCCGCTACCAGATTGTAGCACTCCGAAAGTTACATCGAATGAGCCTATCGGCGTATTCCTAGGTATTGTAGTTTAGGAGATATTGACAGATTTGGACATTTTTGGGGGTATGAAAATTTCTGAAAAGTTCAATTGGACCAAGATTTTTCTATATTCCCGAAGGCCTACAGCTACAACTCCGCTACCAGATTGTAGCACTCCGAAAGTTACATCGAATGAGCCTATCGGCGTATTCCTAGGTATTGTAGTTTAGGAGATATTGACAGATTTAGACATTTTTGGGGGTATGAAAATTTCTGAAAAGTTCAATTCGACCAAGATTTTTCTATGTTCCCGAAGGCCTACAGCTACAACTCCGCTACCAGATTGTAGCACTCCGAAAGTTACATCGAATGAGCCTATCGGCGTATTCCTAGGTATTGTAGTTTAGGAGATATTGACAGATTTAGACATTTTTGGGGGTATGAAAATTTCTGAAAAGTTCAATTGGACCAAGATTTTTCTATGTTCCCGAAGGCCTACAGCTACAACTCCGCTACCAGATTGTAGCACTCCGAAAGTTACATCGAATGAGCCTATCGGCGTATTCCTAGGTATTGTAGTTTAGGAGATATTGACAGATTTAGATATTTTTGGGGGTATGAAAATTTCTGAAAAGTTCAATTCGACCAAGATTTTTCTATGTTCCCGAAGGCCTACAGCTACAACTCCGCTACCAGATTGTAGCACTCCGAAAGTTACATCGAATGAGCCTATCGGCGTATTCCTAGGTATTGTAGTTTAGGAGATATTGACAGATTTAGACATTTTTGGAGGTATGGAAATTTCTGAAAAGTTCAATTGGACCAAGATTTTTCTATGTTCCCGAAGGCCTACAGCTACAACTCCGCTACCAGATTGTAGCACTCCGAAAGTTACATCGAATGAGCCTATCGGCGTATTCCTAGGTATTGTAGTTTAGGAGATATTGACAGATTTAGACATTTTTGGGGGTATGAAAATTTCTGAAAAGTTCAATTCGACCGAGATTTTTCTATGTTCCCGAAGGCCTACAGCTACAACTCCCCTACCAGATTGTAGCACTCCGAAAGTTACATCGAATGAGCCTATCGGCGTATTCCTAGGTATTGTAGTTTAGGAGATATTGACAGATTTAGACATTTTTGGGGGTATGAAAATTTCTGAAAAGTTCAATTCGACCAAGATTTTTCTATGTTCCCGAAGGCCTACAGCTACAACTCCGCTACCAGATTGTAGCACTTCGAAAGTTACATCGAATGAGCCTATCGGCGTATTCCTAGGTATTGTAGTTTAGGAGATATTGACAGATTTAGACATTTTTGGGGGTATGAAAATTTCTGAAAAGTTCAATTGGACCAAGATTTTTCTATGTTCCCGAAGGCCTACAGCTACAACTCCGCTACCAGATTGTAGCACTCCGAAAGTTACATCGAATGAGCCTATCGGCGTATTCCTAGGTATTGTAGTTTAGGAGATATCGACAGATTTATACATTTTTGGGGGTATGAAAATTTCTGAAAAGTTCAATTCGACCAAGATTTTTCTATGTTCCCGAAGGCCTACAGCTACAACTCCGCTACCAGATTGTAGCACGTCGAAAGTTACATCGAATGAGCCTATCGGCGTATTCCTAGGTATTGTAGTTTAGGAGATATTGACAGATTTAGACATTTTTGGGGGTATGAAAATTTCTGAAAAGTTCAATTGGACCAAGATTTTTCTATGTTCCCGAAGGCCTACAGCTACAACTCCGCTACCAGATTGTAGCACTCCGAAAGTTACATCGAATGAGCCTATCGGCGTATTCCTAGGTATTGTAGTTTAGGAGATATTGACAGATTTAGACATTTTTGGGGGTATGAAAATTTCTGAAAAGTTCAATTCGACCAAGATTTTTCTATGTTCATGAAGGCCTACAGCTACAACTCCGCTACCAGATTGTAGCACTCCGAAAGTTACATCGAATGAGCCTATCGGCGTATTCCTAGGTATTGTAGTTTAGGAGATATTGACAGATTTAGACATTTTTGGGGGTATGAAAATTTCTGAAAAGTTCAATTGGACCAAGATTTTTCTATGTTCCCGAAGGCCTACAGCTACAACTCCGCTACCAGATTGTAGCACTCCGAAAGTTACATCGAATGAGCCTATCGGCGTATTCCTAGGTATTGTAGTTTAGGAGATATTGACAGATTTAGACATTTTTGGGGTATGAAAATTTCTGAAAAGTTCAATTGGACCAAGATTTTTCTATGTTCCCGAAGGCCTACAGCTACAACTCCGCTACCAAATTGTAGCACTCCGAAAGTTACATCGAATGAGCCTATCGGCGTATTCCTAGGTATTGTAGTTTAGGAGATATTGACAGATTTAGACATTTTTGGGGGTATGAAAATTTCTGAAAAGTTCAATTCGACCAAGATTTTTCTATGTTCCCGAAGGCCTACAGCTACAACTCCGCTACCAGATTGTAGCACTCCGAAAGTTACATCGAATGAGCCTATCGGCGTATTCCTAGGTATTGTAGTTTAGGAGATATTGACAGATTTAGATATTTTTGGGGGTATGAAAATTTCTGAAAAGTTCAATTCGACCAAGATTTTTCTATGTTCCCGAAGGCCTACAGCTACAACTCCGCTACCAGATTGTAGCACTCCGAAAGTTACATCGAATGAGCCTATCGGCGTATTCCTAGGTATTGTAGTTTAGGAGATATTGACAGATTTAGACATTTTTGGGGGTATGAAAATTTCTGAAAAGTTCAATTGGACCAAGATTTTTCTATGTTCCCGAAGGCCTACAGCTACAACTCCGCTACCAGATTGTAGCACTCCGAAAGTTACATCGAATGAGCCTATCGGCGTATTCCTAGGTATTGTAGGTTAGGAGATATTGACAGATTTAGACATTTTTGGGGGTATGAAAATTTCTGAAAAGTTCAATTCGACCAAGATTTTTCTATGTTCCCGAAGGCCTACAGCTACAACTCCGCTACCAGATTGTAGCACTCCGAAAGTTACATCGAATGAGCCTATCGGCGTATTCCTAGGTATTGTAGTTTAGGAGATATTGACAGATTTAGACATTTTTGGGGGTATGAAAATTTCTGAAAAGTTCAATTCGACCAAGATTTTTCTATGTTCCCGAAGGCCTACAGCTACAACTCCGCTACCAGATTGTAGCACTCCGAAAGTTACATCGAATGAGCCTATCGGCGTATTCCTAGGTATTGTAGTTTAGGAGATATTGACAGATTTGGACATTTTTGGGGGTATGAAAATTTCTGAAAAGTTCAATTCGACCAAGATTTTTCTATGTTCCCGAAGGCCTACAGCTACAACTCTGCTACCAGATGGTAGCACTCCGAAAGTTACATCGAATGAGCCTATCGGCGTATTCCTAGGTATTGTAGTTTAGGAGATATTGACAGATTTAGACATTTTTGGGGGTATGAAAATTTCTGAAAAGTTCAATTCGACCAAGATTTTTCTATGTTCCCGAAGGCCTACAGCTACAACTCCGCTACCAGATTGTAGCACTCCGAAAGTTACATCGAATGAGCCTATCGGCGTATTCCTAGGTATTGTAGTTTAGGAGATATTGACAGATTTAGACATTTTTGGGGGTATGAAAATTTCTGAAAAGTTCAATTGGACCAAGATTTTTCTATGTTCCCGAAGGCCTACAGCTACAACTCCGCTACCAGATTGTAGCACTCCGAAAGTTACATCGAATGAGCCTATCGGCGTATTCCTAGGTATTGTAGGTTAGGAGATATTGACAGATTTAGACATTTTTGGGGGTATGAAAATTTCTGAAAAGTTCAATTCGACCAAGATTTTTCCATGTTCCCGAAGGCCTACAGCTACAACTCCGCTACCAGATTGTAGCACTCCGAAAGTTACATCGAATGAGCCTATCGGCGTATTCCTAGGTATTGTAGTTTAGGAGATATTGACAGATTTAGACATTTTTGGGGGTATGAAAATTTCTGAAAAGTTCAATTCGACCAAGATTTTTCTATGTTCCCGAAGGCCTACGGCTACAACTCCGCTACCAGATTGTAGCACTCCGAAAGTTACATCGAATGAGCCTATCGGCGTATTCCTAGGTATTGTAGTTTAGGAGATATTGACAGATTTGGACATTTTTGGGGGTATGAAAATTTCTGAAAAGTTCAATTGGACCAAGATTTTTCTATATTCCCGAAGGCCTACAGCTACAACTCCGCTACCAGATTGTAGCACTCCGAAAGTTACATCGAATGAGCCTATCGGCGTATTCCTAGGTATTGTAGTTTAGGAGATATTGACAGATTTAGACATTTTTGGGGGTATGAAAATTTCTGAAAAGTTCAATTCGACCAAGATTTTTCTATGTTCCCGAAGGCCTACAGCTACAACTCCGCTACCAGATTGTAGCACTCCGAAAGTTACATCGAATGAGCCTATCGGCGTATTCCTAGGTATTGTAGTTTAGGAGATATTGACAGATTTAGACATTTTTGGGGGTATGAAAATTTCTGAAAAGTTCAATTGGACCAAGATTTTTCTATGTTCCCGAAGGCCTACAGCTACAACTCCGCTACCAGATTGTAGCACTCCGAAAGTTACATCGAATGAGCCTATCGGCGTATTCCTAGGTATTGTAGTTTAGGAGATATTGACAGATTTAGACATTTTTGGGGGTATGAAAATTTCTGAAAAGTTCAATTCGACCAAGATTTTTCTATGTTCCCGAAGGCCTACAGCTACAACTCCACTACCAGATTGTAGCACTCCGAAAGTTACATCGAATGAGCCTATCGGCGTATTCCTAGGTATTGTAGTTTAGGAGATATTGACAGATTTAGACATTTTTGGGGGTATGAAAATTTCTGAAAAGTTCAATTGGACCAAGATTTTTCTATGTTCCCGAAGGCCTACAGCTACAACTCCGCTACCAGATTGTAGCACTCCGAAAGTTACATCGAATGAGCCTATCGGCGTATTCCTAGGTATTGTAGTTTAGGAGATATTGACAGATTTAGACATTTTTGGGGGTATGAAAATTTCTGAAAAGTTCAATTCGACCAAGATTTTTCTATGTTCCCGAAGGCCTACAGCTACAACTCCGCTACCAGATTGTAGCACTCCGAAAGTTACATCGAATGAGCCTATCGGCGTATTCCTAGGTATTGTAGTTTAGGAGATATTGACAGATTTAGACATTTTTGGGGGTATGAAAATTTCTGAAAAGTTCAATTGGACCATGATTTTTCTATGTTCCCGAAGGCCTACAGCTACAACTCCGCTACCAGATTGTAGCACTCCGAAAGTTACATCGAATGAGCCTATCGGCGTATTCCTAGGTATTGTAGGTTAGGAGATATTGACAGATTTAGACATTTTTGGGGGTATGAAAATTTCTGAAAAGTTCAATTCGACCAAGATTTTTCCATGTTCCCGAAGGCCTACAGCTACAACTCCGCTACCAGATTGTAGCACTCCGAAAGTTACATCGAATGAGCCTATTGGCGTATTCCTAGGTATTGTAGTTTAGGAGATATTGACAGATTTAGACATTTTTGGGGGTATGAAAATTTCTGAAAAGTTCAATTCGACCAAGATTTTTCTATGTTCCCGAAGGCCTACAGCTACAACTCCGCTACCAGATTGTAGCACTCCGAAAGTTACATCGAATGAGCCTATCGGCGTATTCCTAGGTATTGTAGTTTAGGAGATATTGACAGATTTGGACATTTTTGGGGGTATGAAAATTTCTGAAAAGTTCAATTCGACCAAGATTTTTCTATGTTCCCGAAGGCCTACAGCTACAACTCCGCTACCAGATTGTAGCACTCCGAAAGTTACATCGAATGAGCCTATCGGCGTATTCCTAGGTATTGTAGTTTAGGAGATATTGACAGATTTAGACATTTTTGGGGGTATGAAAATTTCTGAAAAGTTCAATTCGACCAAGATTTTTCTATGTTCCCGAAGGCCTACAGCTACAACTCCGCTACCAGATTGTAGCACTCCGAAAGTTACATCGAATGAGCCTATCGGCGTATTCCTAGGTATTGTAGTTTAGGAGATATTGACAGATTTGGACATTTTTGGGGGTATGAAAATTTCTGAAAAGTTCAATTCGACCAAGATTTTTCTATGTTCCCGAAGGCCTACAGCTACAACTCTGCTACCAGATGGTAGCACTCCGAAAGTTACATCGAATGAGCCTATCGGCGTATTCCTAGGTATTGTAGTTTAGGAGATATTGACAGATTTAGACATTTTTGGGGGTATGAAAATTTCTGAAAAGTTCAATTCGACCAAGATTTTTCTATGTTCCCGAAGGCCTACAGCTACAACTCCGCTACCAGATTGTAGCACTCCGAAAGTTACATCGAATGAGCCTATCGGCGTATTCCTAGGTATTGTAGTTTAGGAGATATTGACAGATTTAGACATTTTTGGGGGTATGAAAATTTCTGAAAAGTTCAATTGGACCAAGATTTTTCTATGTTCCCGAAGGCCTACAGCTACAACTCCGCTACCAGATTGTAGCACTCCGAAAGTTACATCGAATGAGCCTATCGGCGTATTCCTAGGTATTGTAGGTTAGGAGATATTGACAGATTTAGACATTTTTGGGGGTATGAAAATTTCTGAAAAGTTCAATTCGACCAAGATTTTTCCATGTTCCCGAAGGCCTACAGCTACAACTCCGCTACCAGATTGTAGCACTCCGAAAGTTACATCGAATGAGCCTATCGGCGTATTCCTAGGTATTGTAGTTTAGGAGATATTGACAGATTTAGACATTTTTGGGGGTATGAAAATTTCTGAAAAGTTCAATTCGACCAAGATTTTTCTATGTTCCCGAAGGCCTACGGCTACAACTCCGCTACCAGATTGTAGCACTCCGAAAGTTACATCGAATGAGCCTATCGGCGTATTCCTAGGTATTGTAGTTTAGGAGATATTGACAGATTTGGACATTTTTGGGGGTATGAAAATTTCTGAAAAGTTCAATTGGACCAAGATTTTTCTATATTCCCGAAGGCCTACAGCTACAACTCCGCTACCAGATTGTAGCACTCCGAAAGTTACATCGAATGAGCCTATCGGCGTATTCCTAGGTATTGTAGTTTAGGAGATATTGACAGATTTAGACATTTTTGGGGGTATGAAAATTTCTGAAAAGTTCAATTGGACCAAGATTTTTCTATGTTCCCGAAGGCCTACAGCTACAACTCCGCTACCAGATTGTAGCACTCCGAAAGTTACATCGAATGAGCCTATCGGCGTATTCCTAGGTATTGTAGGTTAGGAGATATTGACAGATTTAGACATTTTTGGGGGTATGAAAATTTCTGAAAAGTTCAATTCGACCAAGATTTTTCCATGTTCCCGAAGGCCTACAGCTACAACTCCGCTACCAGATTGTAGCACTCCGAAAGTTACATCGAATGAGCCTATCGGCGTATTCCTAGGTATTGTAGTTTAGGAGATATTGACAGATTTAGACATTTTTGGGGGTATGAAAATTTCTGAAAAGTTCAATTCGACCAAGATTTTTCTATGTTCCCGAAGGCCTACGGCTACAACTCCGCTACCAGATTGTAGCACTCCGAAAGTTACATCGAATGAGCCTATCGGCGTATTCCTAGGTATTGTAGTTTAGGAGATATTGACAGATTTGGACATTTTTGGGGGTATGAAAATTTCTGAAAAGTTCAATTGGACCAAGATTTTTCTATATTCCCGAAGGCCTACAGCTACAACTCCGCTACCAGATTGTAGCACTCCGAAAGTTACATCGAATGAGCCTATCGGCGTATTCCTAGGTATTGTAGTTTAGGAGATATTGACAGATTTAGACATTTTTGGGGGTATGAAAATTTCTGAAAAGTTCAATTCGACCAAGATTTTTCTATGTTCCCGAAGGCCTACAGCTACAACTCCGCTACCAGATTGTAGCACTCCGAAAGTTACATCGAATGAGCCTATCGGCGTATTCCTAGGTATTGTAGTTTAGGAGATATTGACAGATTTAGACATTTTTGGGGGTATGAAAATTTCTGAAAAGTTCAATTGGACCAAGATTTTTCTATGTTCCCGAAGGCCTACAGCTACAACTCCGCTACCAGATTGTAGCACTCCGAAAGTTACATCGAATGAGCCTATCGGCGTATTCCTAGGTATTGTAGTTTAGGAGATATTGACAGATTTAGACATTTTTGGGGGTATGAAAATTTCTGAAAAGTTCAATTCGACCAAGATTTTTCTATGTTCCCGAAGGCCTACAGCTACAACTCCACTACCAGATTGTAGCACTCCGAAAGTTACATCGAATGAGCCTATCGGCGTATTCCTAGGTATTGTAGTTTAGGAGATATTGACAGATTTAGACATTTTTGGGGGTATGAAAATTTCTGAAAAGTTCAATTGGACCAAGATTTTTCTATGTTCCCGAAGGCCTACAGCTACAACTCCGCTACCAGATTGTAGCACTCCGAAAGTTACATCGAATGAGCCTATCGGCGTATTCCTAGGTATTGTAGTTTAGGAGATATTGACAGATTTAGACATTTTTGGGGGTATGAAAATTTCTGAAAAGTTCAATTCGACCAAGATTTTTCTATGTTCCCGAAGGCCTACAGCTACAACTCCGCTACCAGATTGTAGCACTCCGAAAGTTACATCGAATGAGCCTATCGGCGTATTCCTAGGTATTGTAGTTTAGGAGATATTGACAGATTTAGACATTTTTGGGGGTATGAAAATTTCTGAAAAGTTCAATTGGACCATGATTTTTCTATGTTCCCGAAGGCCTACAGCTACAACTCCGCTACCAGATTGTAGCACTCCGAAAGTTACATCGAATGAGCCTATCGGCGTATTCCTAGGTATTGTAGGTTAGGAGATATTGACAGATTTAGACATTTTTGGGGGTATGAAAATTTCTGAAAAGTTCAATTCGACCAAGATTTTTCCATGTTCCCGAAGGCCTACAGCTACAACTCCGCTACCAGATTGTAGCACTCCGAAAGTTACATCGAATGAGCCTATTGGCGTATTCCTAGGTATTGTAGTTTAGGAGATATTGACAGATTTAGACATTTTTGGGGGTATGAAAATTTCTGAAAAGTTCAATTCGACCAAGATTTTTCTATGTTCCCGAAGGCCTACAGCTACAACTCCGCTACCAGATTGTAGCACTCCGAAAGTTACATCGAATGAGCCTATCGGCGTATTCCTAGGTATTGTAGTTTAGGAGATATTGACAGATTTGGACATTTTTGGGGGTATGAAAATTTCTGAAAAGTTCAATTGGACCAAGATTTTTCTATATTCCCGAAGGCCTACAGCTACAACTCCGCTACCAGATTGTAGCACTCCGAAAGTTACATCGAATGAGCCTATCGGCGTATTCCTAGGTATTGTAGTTTAGGAGATATTGACAGATTTAGACATTTTTGGGGGTATGAAAATTTCTGAAAAGTTCAATTCGACCAAGATTTTTCTATGTTCCCGAAGGCCTACAGCTACAACTCCGCTACCAGATTGTGGCACTCCGAAAGTTACATCGAATGAGCCTATCGGCGTATTCCTAGGTATTGTAGTTTAGGAGATATTGACAGATTTAGACATTTTTGGGGGTATGAAAATTTCTGAAAAGTTCAATTCGACCAAGATTTTTCTATGTTCCCGAAGGCCTACAGCTACAACTCCGCTACCAGATTGTAGCACTCCGAAAGTTACATCGAATGAGCCTATCGGCGTATTCCTAGGTATTGTAGTTTAGGAGATATTGACAGATTTGGACATTTTTGGGGGTATGAAAATTTCTGAAAAGTTCAATTGGACCAAGATTTTTCTATATTCCCGAAGGCCTACAGCTACAACTCCGCTACCAGATTGTAGCACTCCGAAAGTTACATCGAATGAGCCTATCGGCGTATTCCTAGGTATTGTAGTTTAGGAGCTATTGACAGATTTAGACATTTTTATGGGTATGAAAATTTCTGAAAAGTTCAATTCGACCAAGATTTTTCTATGTTCCCGAAGGCCTACAGCTACAACTCCGCTACCAGATTGTAGCACTCCGAAAGTTACATCGAATGAGCCTATCGGCGTATTCCTAGGTATTGTAGTTTAGGAGATATTGACAGATTTAGACATTTTTGGGGGTATGAAAATTTCTGAAAAGTTCAATTCGACCAAGATTTTTCTATGTTCCCGAAGGCCTACAGCTACAACTCCGCTACCAGATTGTAGCACTCCGAAAGTTACATCGAATGAGCCTATCGGCGTATTCCTAGGTATTGTAGTTTAGGAGATATTGACAGATTTAGACATTTTTGGGGGTATGAAAATTTCTGAAAAGTTCAATTCGACCAAGATTTTCCTATGTTCCCGAAGGCCTACAGCTACAACTCCGCTACCAGATTGTAGCACTCCGAAAGTTACATCGAATGAGCCTATCGGCGTATTCCTAGGTATTGTAGTTTAGGAGATATTGACAGATTTAGACATTTTTGGGGGTATGAAAATTTCTGAAAAGTTCAATTCGACCAAGATTTTTCTATGTTCCCGAAGGCCTACAGCTACAACTCCGCTACCAGATTGTAGCACTCCGAAAGTTACATCGAATGAGCCTATCGGCGTATTCCTAGGTATTGTAGTTTAGGAGATATTGACAGATTTAGACATTTTTGGGGGTATGAAAATTTCTGAAAAGTTCAATTGGACCAAGATTTTTCTATGTTCCCGAAGGCCTACAGCTACAACTCCGCTACCAGATTGTAGCACTCCGAAAGTTACATCGAATGAGCCTATCGGCGTATTCCTAAGTATTGTAGTTTAGGAGATATTGACAGATTTAGACATTTTTGGGGGTATGAAAATTTCTGAAAAGTTCAATTCGACCAAGATTTTTCTATGTTATCGAAGGCCTACAGCTACAACTCCGCTACCAGATTGTAGCACTCCGAAAGTTACATCGAATGAGCCTATCGGCGTATTCCTAGGTATTGTAGTTTAGGAGATATTGACAGATTTAGACATTTTTGGGGGTATGAATATTTCTGAAAAGTTCAATTCGACCAAGATTTTTCTATGTTCCCGAAGGCCTACAGCTACAACTCCGCTACCAGATTGTAGCACTCCGAAAGTTACATCGAATGAGCCTATCGGCGTATTCCTAGGTATTGTAGTTTAGGAGATATTGACAGATTTAGACATTTTTGGGGGTATGAAAATTTCTGAAAAGTTCAATTGGACCAAGATTTTTCTATGTTCCCGAAGGCCTACAGCTACAACTCCGCTACCAGATTGTAGCACTCCGAAAGTTACATCGAATGAGCCTAACGGCGTATTCCTAGGTATTGTAGTTTAGGAGATATTGACAGATTTAGATATTTTTGGGGGTATGAAAATTTCTGAAAAGTTCAATTCGACCAAGATTTTTCTATGTTCCCGAAGGCCTACAGCTACAACTCCGCTACCAGATTGTAGCACTCCGAAAGTTACATCGAATGAGCCTATCGGCGTATTCCTAGGTATTGTAGTTTAGGAGATATTGACAGATTTAGACATTTTTGGGGGTATGAAAATTTCTGAAAAGTTCAATTCGACCAAGATTTTTCTATGTTCTTGAAGGCCTACAGCTACAACTCCCCTACCAGATTGTAGCACTCCGAAAGTTACATCGAATGAGCCTATCGGCGTATTCCTAGGTATTGTAGTTTAGGAGATATTGACAGATTTAGACATTTTTGGGGGTATGAAAATTTCTGAAAAGTTCAATTCGACCAAGATTTTTCTATGTTCCCGAAGGCCTACAGCTACAACTCCGCTACCAGATTGTAGCACTCCGAAAGTTACATCGAATGAGCCTATCGGCGTATTCCTAGGTATTGTAGTTTAGGAGATATTGACAGATTTAGACATTTTTGGGGGTATGAAAATTTCTGAAAAGTTCAATTGGACCAAGATTTTTCTATGTTCCCGAAGGCCTACAGCTACAACTCCGCTACCAGATTGTAGCACTCCGAAAGTTACATCGAATGAGCCTATCGGCGTATTCCTAAGTATTGTAGTTTAGGAGATATTGACAGATTTAGACATTTTTGGGGGTATGAAAATTTCTGAAAAGTTCAATTCGACCAAGATTTTTCTATGTTATCGAAGGCCTACAGCTACAACTCCGCTACCAGATTGTAGCACTCCGAAAGTTACATCGAATGAGCCTATCGGCGTATTCCTAGGTATAGTAGTTTAGGAGATATTGACAGATTTAGACATTTTTGGGGGTATGAAAATTTCTGAAAAGTTCAATTCGACCAAGATTTTTCTATGTTCCCGAAGGCCTACAGCTACAACTCCGCTACCAGATTGTAGCACTCCGAAAGTTACATCGAATGAGCCTATCGGCGTATTCCTAGGTATTGTAGTTTAGGAGATATTGACAGATTTAGACATTTTTGGGGGTATGAAAATTTCTGAAAAGTTCAATTGGACCAAGATTTTTCTATGTTCCCGAAGGCCTACAGCTACAACTCCGCTACCAGATTGTAGCACTCCGAAAGTTACATCGAATGAGCCTAACGGCGTATTCCTAGGTATTGTAGTTTAGGAGATATTGACAGATTTAGATATTTTTGGGGGTATGAAAATTTCTGAAAAGTTCAATTCGACCAAGATTTTTCTATGTTCCCGAAGGCCTACAGCTACAACTCCGCTACCAGATTGTAGCACTCCGAAAGTTACATCGAATGAGCCTATCGGCGTATTCCTAGGTATTGTAGTTTAGGAGATATTGACAGATTTAGACATTTTTGGGGGTATGAAAATTTCTGAAAAGTTCAATTCGACCAAGATTTTTCTATGTTCTTGAAGGCCTACAGCTACAACTCCCCTACCAGATTGTAGCACTCCGAAAGTTACATCGAATGAGCCTATCGGCGTATTCCTAGGTATTGTAGTTTAGGAGATATTGACAGATTTAGACATTTTTGGGGGTATGAAAATTTCTGAAAAGTTCAATTCGACCAAGATTTTTCTATGTTCCCGAAGGCCTACAGCTACAACTCCGCTACCAGATTGTAGCACTCCGAAAGTTACATCGAATGAGCCTATCGGCGTATTCCTAGGTATTGTAGTTTAGGAGATATTGACAGATTTAGACATTTTTGGGGGTATGAAAATTTCTGAAAAGTTCAATTCGACCAAGATTTTTCTATGTTCCCGAAGGCCTACAGCTACAACTCCGCTACCAGATTGTAGCACTCCGAAAGTTACATCGAATGAGCCTATCGGCGTATTCCTAGGTATTGTAGTTTAGGAGATATCGACAGATTTATACATTTTTGGGGGTATGAAAATTTCTGAAAAGTTCAATTCGACCAAGATTTTTCTATGTTCCCGAAGGCCTACAGCTACAACTCCGCTACCAGATTGTAGCACTCCGAAAGTTACATCGAATGAGCCTATCGGCGTATTCCTAGGTATTGTAGTTTAGGAGATATTGACAGATTTAGACATTTTTGGGGGTATGAAAATTTCTGAAAAGTTCAATTGGACCAAGATTTTTCTATGTTCCCGAAGGCCTACAGCTACAACTCCGCTACCAGATTGCAGCACTCCGAAAGTTACATCGAATGAGCCTATCGGCGTATTCCTAGGTATTGTAGTTTGGGAGATATTGACAGATTTAGACATTTTTGGGGGTATGAAAATTTCTGAAAAGTTCAATTCGACCAAGATTTTTCTATGTTCATGAAGGCCTACAGCTACAACTCCGCTACCAGATTGTAGCACTCCGAAAGTTACATCGAATGAGCCTATCGGCGTATTCCTAGGTATTGTAGTTTAGGAGATATTGACAGATTTAGACATTTTTTGGGGTATGAAAATTTCTGAAAAGTTCAATTGGACCAAGATTTTTCTATGTTCCCGAAGGCCTACAGCTACAACTCCGCTACCAGATTGTAGCACTCCGAAAGTTACATCGAATGAGCCTATCGGCGTATTCCTAGGTATTGTAGTTTAGGAGATATTGACAGATTTAGACATTTTTGGGGTATGAAAATTTCTGAAAAGTTCAATTGGACCAAGATTTTTCTATGTTCCCGAAGGCCTACAGCTACAACTCCGCTACCAAATTGTAGCACTCCGAAAGTTACATCGAATGAGCCTATCGGCGTATTCCTAGGTATTGTAGTTTAGGAGATATTGACAGATTTAGACATTTTTGGGGGTATGAAAATTTCTGAAAAGTTCAATTCGACCAAGATTTTTCTATGTTCCCGAAGGCCTACAGCTACAACTCCGCTACCAGATTGTAGCACTCCGAAAGTTACATCGAATGAGCCTATCGGCGTATTCCTAGGTATTGTAGTTCAGGAGATATTGACAGATTTAGATATTTTTGGGGGTATGAAAATTTCTGAAAAGTTCAATTCGACCAAGATTTTTCTATGTTCCCGAAGGCCTACAGCTACAACTCCGCTACCAGATTGTAGCACTCCGAAAGTTACATCGAATGAGCCTATCGGCGTATTCCTAGGTATTGTAGTTTAGGAGATATTGACAGATTTAGACATTTTTGGGGGTATGAAAATTTCTGAAAAGTTCAATTCGACCAAGATTTTTCTATGTTCCCGAAGGCCTACAGCTACAACTCCGCTACCAGATTGTAGCACTCCGAAAGTTACATCGAATGAGCCTATCGGCGTATTCCTAGGTATTGTAGTTTAGGAGATATTGACAGATTTGGACATTTTTGGGGGTATGAAAATTTCTGAAAAGTTCAATTGGACCAAGATTTTTCTATATTCCCGAAGGCCTACAGCTACAACTCCGCTACCAGATTGTAGCACTCCGAAAGTTACATCGAATGAGCCTATCGGCGTATTCCTAGGTATTGTAGTTTAGGAGATATTGACAGATTTAGACATTTTTGGGGGTATGAAAATTTCTGAAAAGTTCAATTCGACCAAGATTTTTCTATGTTCCCGAAGGCCTACAGCTACAACTCCGCTACCAGATTGTAGCACTCCGAAAGTTACATCGAATGAGCCTATCGGCGTATTCCTAGGTATTGTAGTTTAGGAGATATTGACAGATTTAGACATTTTTGGGGGTATGAAAATTTCTGAAAAGTTCAATTGGACCAAGATTTTTCTATGTTCCCGAAGGCCTACAGCTACAACTCCGCTACCAGATTGTAGCACTCCGAAAGTTACATCGAATGAGCCTATCGGCGTATTCCTAGGTATTGTAGTTTAGGAGATATTGACAGATTTAGATATTTTTGGGGGTATGAAAATTTCTGAAAAGTTCAATTCGACCAAGATTTTTCTATGTTCCCGAAGGCCTACAGCTACAACTCCGCTACCAGATTGTAGCACTCCGAAAGTTACATCGAATGAGCCTATCGGCGTATTCCTAGGTATTGTAGTTTAGGAGATATTGACAGATTTAGACATTTTTGGGGGTATGAAAATTTCTGAAAAGTTCAATTCGACCAAGATTTTTCTATGTTCCCGAAGGCCTACAGCTACAACTCCGCTACCAGATTGTAGCACTCCGAAAGTTACATCGAATGAGCCTATCGGCGTATTCCTAGGTATTGTAGTTTAGGAGATATTGACAGATTTAGACATTTTTGGGGGTATGAAAATTTCTGAAAAGTTCAATTGGACCAAGATTTTTCTATGTTCCCGAAGGCCTACAGCTACAACTCCGCTACCAGATTGTAGCACTCCGAAAGTTACATCGAATGAGCCTATCGGCGTATTCCTAGGTATTGTAGTTTAGGAGATATTGACAGATTTAGATATTTTTGGGGGTATGAAAATTTCTGAAAAGTTCAATTCGACCAAGATTTTTCTATGTTCATGAAGGCCTACAGCTACAACTCCGCTACCAGATTGTAGCACTCCGAAAGTTACATCGAATGAGCCTATCGGCGTATTCCTAGGTATTGTAGTTTAGGAGATATTGACAGATTTAGACATTTTTTGGGGTATGAAAATTTCTGAAAAGTTCAATTGGACCAAGATTTTTCTATGTTCCCGAAGGCCTACAGCTACAACTCCGCTACCAGATTGTAGCACTCCGAAAGTTACATCGAATGAGCCTATCGGCGTATTCCTAGGTATTGTAGTTTAGGAGATATTGACAGATTTAGACATTTTTGGGGTATGAAAATTTCTGAAAAGTTCAATTGGACCAAGATTTTTCTATGTTCCCGAAGGCGTACAGCTACAACTCCGCTACCAAATTGTAGCACTCCGAAAGTTACATCGAATGAGCCTATCGGCGTATTCCTAGGTATTGTAGTTTAGGAGATATTGACAGATTTAGACATTTTTGGGGGTATGAAAATTTCTGAAAAGTTCAATTCGACCAAGATTTTTCTATGTTCCCGAAGGCCTACAGCTACAACTCCGCTACCAGATTGTAGCACTCCGAAAGTTACATCGAATGAGCCTATCGGCGTATTCCTAGGTATTGTAGTTCAGGAGATATTGACAGATTTAGATATTTTTGGGGGTATGAAAATTTCTGAAAAGTTCAATTCGACCAAGATTTTTCTATGTTCCCGAAGGCCTACAGCTACAACTCCGCTACCAGATTGTAGCACTCCGAAAGTTACATCGAATGAGCCTATCGGCGTATTCCTAGGTATTGTAGTTTAGGAGATATTGACAGATTTAGACATTTTTGGGGGTATGAAAATTTCTGAAAAGTTCAATTCGACCAAGATTTTTCTATGTTCCCGAAGGCCTACAGCTACAACTCCGCTACCAGATTGTAGCACTCCGAAAGTTACATCGAATGAGCCTATCGGCGTATTCCTAGGTATTGTAGTTTAGGAGATATTGACAGATTTGGACATTTTTGGGGGTATGAAAATTTCTGAAAAGTTCAATTGGACCAAGATTTTTCTATATTCCCGAAGGCCTACAGCTACAACTCCGCTACCAGATTGTAGCACTCCGAAAGTTACATCGAATGAGCCTATCGGCGTATTCCTAGGTATTGTAGTTTAGGAGATATTGACAGATTTAGACATTTTTGGGGGTATGAAAATTTCTGAAAAGTTCAATTCGACCAAGATTTTTCTATGTTCCCGAAGGCCTACAGCTACAACTCCGCTACCAGATTGTAGCACTCCGAAAGTTACATCGAATGAGCCTATCGGCGTATTCCTAGGTATTGTAGTTTAGGAGATATTGACAGATTTAGACATTTTTGGGGGTATGAAAATTTCTGAAAAGTTCAATTGGACCAAGATTTTTCTATGTTCCCGAAGGCCTACAGCTACAACTCCGCTACCAGATTGTAGCACTCCGAAAGTTACATCGAATGAGCCTATCGGCGTATTCCTAGGTATTGTAGTTTAGGAGATATTGACAGATTTAGATATTTTTGGGGGTATGAAAATTTCTGAAAAGTTCAATTCGACCAAGATTTTTCTATGTTCCCGAAGGCCTACAGCTACAACTCCGCTACCAGATTGTAGCACTCCGAAAGTTACATCGAATGAGCCTATCGGCGTATTCCTAGGTATTGTAGTTTAGGAGATATTGACAGATTTAGACATTTTTGGAGGTATGGAAATTTCTGAAAAGTTCAATTGGACCAAGATTTTTCTATGTTCCCGAAGGCCTACAGCTACAACTCCGCTACCAGATTGTAGCACTCCGAAAGTTACATCGAATGAGCCTATCGGCGTATTCCTAGGTATTGTAGTTTAGGAGATATTGACAGATTTAGACATTTTTGGGGGTATGAAAATTTCTGAAAAGTTCAATTCGACCGAGATTTTTCTATGTTCCCGAAGGCCTACAGCTACAACTCCCCTACCAGATTGTAGCACTCCGAAAGTTACATCGAATGAGCCTATCGGCGTATTCCTAGGTATTGTAGTTTAGGAGATATTGACAGATTTAGACATTTTTGGGGGTATGAAAATTTCTGAAAAGTTCAATTCGACCAAGATTTTTCTATGTTCCCGAAGGCCTACAGCTACAACTCCGCTACCAGATTGTAGCACTCCGAAAGTTACATCGAATGAGCCTATCGGCGTATTCCTAGGTATTGTAGTTTAGGAGATATTGACAGATTTAGACATTTTTGGGGGTATGAAAATTTCTGAAAAGTTCAATTGGACCAAGATTTTTCTATGTTCCCGAAGGCCTACAGCTACAACTCCGCTACCAGATTGTAGCACTCCGAAAGTTACATCGAATGAGCCTATCGGCGTATTCCTAGGTATTGTAGTTTAGGAGATATCGACAGATTTATACATTTTTGGGGGTATGAAAATTTCTGAAAAGTTCAATTCGACCAAGATTTTTCTATGTTCCCGAAGGCCTACAGCTACAACTCCGCTACCAGATTGTAGCACGTCGAAAGTTACATCGAATGAGCCTATCGGCGTATTCCTAGGTATTGTAGTTTAGGAGATATTGACAGATTTAGACATTTTTGGGGGTATGAAAATTTCTGAAAAGTTCAATTGGACCAAGATTTTTCTATGTTCCCGAAGGCCTACAGCTACAACTCCGCTACCAGATTGTAGCACTCCGAAAGTTACATCGAATGAGCCTATCGGCGTATTCCTAGGTATTGTAGTTTAGGAGATATTGACAGATTTAGACATTTTTGGGGGTATGAAAATTTCTGAAAAGTTCAATTCGACCAAGATTTTTCTATGTTCATGAAGGCCTACAGCTACAACTCCGCTACCAGATTGTAGCACTCCGAAAGTTACATCGAATGAGCCTATCGGCGTATTCCTAGGTATTGTAGTTTAGGAGATATTGACAGATTTAGACATTTTTGGGGGTATGAAAATTTCTGAAAAGTTCAATTGGACCAAGATTTTTCTATGTTCCCGAAGGCCTACAGCTACAACTCCGCTACCAGATTGTAGCACTCCGAAAGTTACATCGAATGAGCCTATCGGCGTATTCCTAGGTATTGTAGTTTAGGAGATATTGACAGATTTAGACATTTTTGGGGTATGAAAATTTCTGAAAAGTTCAATTGGACCAAGATTTTTCTATGTTCCCGAAGGCCTACAGCTACAACTCCGCTACCAAATTGTAGCACTCCGAAAGTTACATCGAATGAGCCTATCGGCGTATTCCTAGGTATTGTAGTTTAGGAGATATTGACAGATTTAGACATTTTTGGGGGTATGAAAATTTCTTAAAAGTTCAATTCGACCAAGATTTTTCTATGTTCCCGAAGGCCTACAGCTACAACTCCGCTACCAGATTGTAGCACTCCGAAAGTTACATCGAATGAGCCTAT
Organism: Botryllus schlosseri; assembly: GCF_051294905.1. NCBI lineage: Eukaryota > Metazoa > Chordata > Ascidiacea > Stolidobranchia > Styelidae > Botryllus > Botryllus schlosseri. Next base: position 30,401 of record NW_027648634.1, read on the forward strand.
CGGCGTATTCCTAGGTATTGTAGTTTAGGAGATATTGACAGATTTAGATATTTTTGGGGGTATGAAAATTTCTGAAAAGTTCAATTCGACCAAGATTTTTCTATGTTCCCGAAGGCCTACAGCTACAACTCCGCTACCAGATTGTAGCACTCCGAAAGTTACATCGAATGAGCCTATCGGCGTATTCCTAGGTATTGTAGTTTAGGAGATATTGACAGATTTAGACATTTTTGGGGGTATGAAAATTTCTGAAAAGTTCAATTGGACCAAGATTTTTCTATGTTCCCGAAGGCCTACAGCTACAACTCCGCTACCAGATTGTAGCACTCCGAAAGTTACATCGAATGAGCCTATCGGCGTATTCCTAGGTATTGTAGGTTAGGAGATATTGACAGATTTAGACATTTTTGGGGGTATGAAAATTTCTGAAAAGTTCAATTCGACCAAGATTTTTCTATGTTCCCGAAGGCCTACAGCTACAACTCCGCTACCAGATTGTAGCACTCCGAAAGTTACATCGAATGAGCCTATCGGCGTATTCCTAGGTATTGTAGTTTAGGAGATATTGACAGATTTAGACATTTTTGGGGGTATGAAAATTTCTGAAAAGTTCAATTCGACCAAGATTTTTCTATGTTCCCGAAGGCCTACAGCTACAACTCCGCTACCAGATTGTAGCACTCCGAAAGTTACATCGAATGAGCCTATCGGCGTATTCCTAGGTATTGTAGTTTAGGAGATATTGACAGATTTGGACATTTTTGGGGGTATGAAAATTTCTGAAAAGTTCAATTCGACCAAGATTTTTCTATGTTCCCGAAGGCCTACAGCTACAACTCTGCTACCAGATTGTAGCACTCCGAAAGTTACATCGAATGAGCCTATCGGCGTATTCCTAGGTATTGTAGTTTAGGAGATATTGACAGATTTAGACATTTTTGGGGGTATGAAAATTTCTGAAAAGTTCAATTCGACCAAGATTTTTCTATGTTCCCGAAGGCCTACAGCTACAACTCCGCTACCAGATTGTAGCACTCCGAAAGTTACATCGAATGAGCCTATCGGCGTATTCCTAGGTATTGTAGTTTAGGAGATATTGACAGATTTAGACATTTTTGGGGGTATGAAAATTTCTGAAAAGTTCAATTGGACCAAGATTTTTCTATGTTCCCGAAGGCCTACAGCTACAACTCCGCTACCAGATTGTAGCACTCCGAAAGTTACATCGAATGAGCCTATCGGCGTATTCCTAGGTATTGTAGGTTAGGAGATATTGACAGATTTAGACATTTTTGGGGGTATGAAAATTTCTGAAAAGTTCAATTCGACCAAGATTTTTCCATGTTCCCGAAGGCCTACAGCTACAACTCCGCTACCAGATTGTAGCACTCCGAAAGTTACATCGAATGAGCCTATCGGCGTATTCCTAGGTATTGTAGTTTAGGAGATATTGACAGATTTAGACATTTTTGGGGGTATGAAAATTTCTGAAAAGTTCAATTCGACCAAGATTTTTCTATGTTCCCGAAGGCCTACGGCTACAACTCCGCTACCAGATTGTAGCACTCCGAAAGTTACATCGAATGAGCCTATCGGCGTATTCCTAGGTATTGTAGTTTAGGAGATATTGACAGATTTGGACATTTTTGGGGGTATGAAAATTTCTGAAAAGTTCAATTGGACCAAGATTTTTCTATATTCCCGAAGGCCTACAGCTACAACTCCGCTACCAGATTGTAGCACTCCGAAAGTTACATCGAATGAGCCTATCGGCGTATTCCTAGGTATTGTAGTTTAGGAGATATTGACAGATTTAGACATTTTTGGGGGTATGAAAATTTCTGAAAAGTTCAATTCGACCAAGATTTTTCTATGTTCCCGAAGGCCTACAGCTACAACTCCGCTACCAGATTGTAGCACTCCGAAAGTTACATCGAATGAGCCTATCGGCGTATTCCTAGGTATTGTAGTTTAGGAGATATTGACAGATTTAGACATTTTTGGGGGTATGAAAATTTCTGAAAAGTTCAATTGGACCAAGATTTTTCTATGTTCCCGAAGGCCTACAGCTACAACTCCGCTACCAGATTGTAGCACTCCGAAAGTTACATCGAATGAGCCTATCGGCGTATTCCTAGGTATTGTAGTTTAGGAGATATTGACAGATTTAGACATTTTTGGGGGTATGAAAATTTCTGAAAAGTTCAATTCGACCAAGATTTTTCTATGTTCCCGAAGGCCTACAGCTACAACTCCACTACCAGATTGTAGCACTCCGAAAGTTACATCGAATGAGCCTATCGGCGTATTCCTAGGTATTGTAGTTTAGGAGATATTGACAGATTTAGACATTTTTGGGGGTATGAAAATTTCTGAAAAGTTCAATTGGACCAAGATTTTTCTATGTTCCCGAAGGCCTACAGCTACAACTCCGCTACCAGATTGTAGCACTCCGAAAGTTACATCGAATGAGCCTATCGGCGTATTCCTAGGTATTGTAGTTTAGGAGATATTGACAGATTTAGACATTTTTGGGGGTATGAAAATTTCTGAAAAGTTCAATTCGACCAAGATTTTTCTATGTTCCCGAAGGCCTACAGCTACAACTCCGCTACCAGATTGTAGCACTCCGAAAGTTACATCGAATGAGCCTATCGGCGTATTCCTAGGTATTGTAGTTTAGGAGATATTGACAGATTTAGACATTTTTGGGGCTTTGAAAATTTCTGAAAAGTTCAATTGGACCATGATTTTTCTATGTTCCCGAAGGCCTACAGCTACAACTCCGCTACCAGATTGTAGCACTCCGAAAGTTACATCGAATGAGCCTATCGGCGTATTCCTAGGTATTGTAGGTTAGGAGATATTGACAGATTTAGACATTTTTGGGGGTATGAAAATTTCTGAAAAGTTCAATTCGACCAAGATTTTTCCATGTTCCCGAAGGCCTACAGCTACAACTCCGCTACCAGATTGTAGCACTCCGAAAGTTACATCGAATGAGCCTATCGGCGTATTCCTAGGTATTGTAGTTTAGGAGATATTGACAGATTTAGACATTTTTGGGGGTATGAAAATTTCTGAAAAGTTCAATTCGACCAAGATTTTTCTATGTTCCCGAAGGCCTACAGCTACAACTCCGCTACCAGATTGTAGCACTCCGAAAGTTACATCGAATGAGCCTATCGGCGTATTCCTAGGTATTGTAGTTTAGGAGATATTGACAGATTTGGACATTTTTGGGGGTATGAAAATTTCTGAAAAGTTCAATTGGACCAAGATTTTTCTATATTCCCGAAGGCCTACAGCTACAACTCCGCTACTAGATTGTAGCACTCCGAAAGTTACATCGAATGAGCCTATCGGCGTATTCCTAGGTATTGTAGTTTAGGAGATATTGACAGATTTAGACATTTTTGGGGGTATGAAAATTTCTGAAAAGTTCAATTCGACCAAGATTTTTCTATGTTCCCGAAGGCCTACAGCTACAACTCCGCTACCAGATTGTGGCACTCCGAAAGTTACATCGAATGAGCCTATCGGCGTATTCCTAGGTATTGTAGTTTAGGAGATATTGACAGATTTAGACATTTTTGGGGGTATGAAAATTTCTGAAAAGTTCAATTCGACCAAGATTTTTCTATGTTCCCGAAGGCCTACAGCTACAACTCCGCTACCAGATTGTAGCACTCCGAAAGTTACATCGAATGAGCCTATCGGCGTATTCCTAGGTATTGTAGTTTAGGAGATATTGACAGATTTGGACATTTTTGGGGGTATGAAAATTTCTGAAAAGTTCAATTGGACCAAGATTTTTCTATATTCCCGAAGGCCTACAGCTACAACTCCGCTACCAGATTGTAGCACTCCGAAAGTTACATCGAATGAGCCTATCGGCGTATTCCTAGGTATTGTAGTTTAGGAGCTATTGACAGATTTAGACATTTTTATGGGTATGAAAATTTCTGAAAAGTTCAATTCGACCAAGATTTTTCTATGTTCCCGAAGGCCTACAGCTACAACTCCGCTACCAGATTGTAGCACTCCGAAAGTTACATCGAATGAGCCTATCGGCGTATTCCTAGGTATTGTAGTTTAGGAGATATTGACAGATTTAGACATTTTTGGGGGTATGAAAATTTCTGAAAAGTTCAATTCGACCAAGATTTTTCTATGTTGCCGAAGGCCTACAGCTACAACTCCGCTACCAGATTGTAGCACTCCGAAAGTTACATCGAATGAGCCTATCGGCGTATTCCTAGGTATTGTAGTTTAGGAGATATTGACAGATTTAGACATTTTTGGGGGTATGAAAATTTCTGAAAAGTTCAATTGGACCAAGATTTTTCTATATTCCCGAAGGCCTACAGCTACAACTCCGCTACCAGATTGTAGCACTCCGAAAGTTACATCGAATGAGCCTATCGGCGTATTCCTAGGTATTGTAGTTTAGGAGATATTGACAGATTTAGACATTTTTGGGGGTATGAAAATTTCTGAAAAGTTCAATTCGACCAAGATTTTTCTATGTTCCCGAAGGCCTACAGCTACAACTCCGCTACCAGATTGTAGCACTCCGAAAGTTACATCGAATGAGCCTATCGGCGTATTCCTAGGTATTGTAGTTTAGGAGATATTGACAGATTTAGACATTTTTGGGGGTATGAAAATTTCTGAAAAGTTCAATTCGACCAAGATTTTTCTATGTTCCCGAAGGCCTACAGCTACAACTCCGCTACCAGATTGTAGCACTCCGAAAGTTACATCGAATGAGCCTATCGGCGTATTCCTAGGTTTTGTAGTTTAGGAGATATTGACAGATTTGGACATTTTTGGGGGTATGAAAATTTCTGAAAAGTTCAATTGGACCAAGATTTTTCTATATTCCCGAAAGCCTACAGCTACAACTCCGCTACCAGATTGTAGCACTCCGAAAGTTACATCGAATGAGCCTATCGGCGTATTCCTAGGTATTGTAGTTTAGGAGCTATTGACAGATTTAGACATTTTTATGGGTATGAAAATTTCTGAAAAGTTCAATTCGACCAAGATTTTTCTATGTTCCCGAAGGCCTACAGCTACAACTCCGCTACCAGATTGTAGCACTCCGAAAGTTACATCGAATGAGCCTATCGGCGTATTCCTAGGTATTGTAGTTTAGGAGATATTGACAGATTTAGACATTTTTGGGGGTATGAAAATTTCTGAAAAGTTCAATTCGACCAAGATTTTTCTATGTTCCCGAAGGCCTACAGCTACAACTCCGCTACCAGATTGTAGCACTCCGAAAGTTACATCGAATGAGCCTATCGGCGTATTCCTAGGTATTGTAGTTTAGGAGATATTGACAGATTTAGACATTTTTGGGGGTATGAAAATTTCTGAAAAGTTCAATTGGACCAAGATTTTTCTATGTTCCCGAAGGCCTACAGCTACAACTCCGCTACCAGATTGTAGCACTCCGAAAGTTACATCGAATGAGCCTATCGGCGTATACCTAGGTATTGTAGGTTAGGAGATATTGACAGATTTAGACATTTTTGGGGGTATGAAAATTTCTGAAAAGTTCAATTCGACCAAGATTTTTCTATGTTCCCGAAGGCCTACAGCTACAACTCCGCTACCAGATTGTAGCACTCCGAAAGTTACATCGAATGAGCCTATCGGCGTATTCCTAGGTATTGTAGTTTAGGAGATATTGACAGATTTGGACATTTTTGGGGGTATGAAAATTTCTGAAAAGTTCAATTGGACCAAGATTTTTCTATATTCCCGAAGGCCTACAGCTACAACTCCGCTACCAGATTGTAGCACTCCGAAAGTTACATCGAATGAGCCTATCGGCGTGTTCCTAGGTATTGTAGTTTAGGAGATATTGACAGATTTAGACATTTTTGGGGGTATGAAAATTTCTGAAAAGTTCAATTCGACCAAGATTTTTCTATGTTCCCGAAGGCCTACAGCTACAACTCCGCTACCAGATTGTAGCACTCCGAAAGTTACATCGAATGAGCCTATCGGCGTATTCCTAGGTATTGTAGTTTAGGAGATATTGACAGATTTAGACATTTTTGGGGGTATGAAAATTTCTGAAAAGTTCAATTGAACGAAGATTTTTCTATGTTCCCGAAGGCCTACAGCTACAACTCCGCTACCAGATTGTAGCACTCCGAAAGTTACATCGAATGAGCCTATCGGCGTATTCCTAGGTATTGTAGTTTAGGAGATATTGACAGATTTAGACATTTTTGGGGGTATGAAAATTTCTGAAAAGTTCAATTCGACCAAGATTTTTCTATGTTCCCGAAGGCCTACAGCTACAACTCCGCTACCAGATTGTAGCACTCCGAAAGTTACATCGAATGAGCCTATCGGCGTATTCCTAGGTATTGTAGTTTAGGAGATATTGACAGATTTGGACATTTTTGGGGGTATGAAAATTTCTGAAAAGTTCAATTGGACCAAGATTTTTCTATATTCCCGAAGGCCTACAGCTACAACTCCGCTACCAGATTGTAGCACTCCGAAAGTTACATCGAATGAGCCTATCGGCGTATTCCTAGGTATTGTAGTTTAGGAGATATTGACAGATTTAGACATTTTTGGGGGTATGAAAATTTCTGAAAAGTTCAATTCGACCAAGATTTTTCTATGTTCCCGAAGGCCTACAGCTACAACTCCGCTACCAGATTGTAGCACTCCGAAAGTTACATCGAATGAGCCTATCGGCGTATTCCTAGGTATTGTAGTTTAGGAGATATTGACAGATTTAGACATTTTTGGGGGTATGAAAATTTCTGAAAAGTTCAATTCGACCAAGATTTTTCTATGTTCCCGAAGGCCTACAGCTACAACTCCGCTACCAGATTGTAGCACTCCGAAAGTTACATCGAATGAGCCTATAGGCGTATTCCTAGGTATTGTAGTTTAGGAGATATTGACAGATTTGGACATTTTTGGGGGTATGAAAATTTCTGAAAAGTTCAATTGGACCAAGATTTTTCTATATTCCCGAAGGCCTACAGCTACAACTCCGCTACCAGATTGTAGCACTCCGAAAGTTACATAGAATGAGCCTATCGGCGTATTCCTAGGTATTGTAGTTTAGGAGATATTGACAGATTTAGACATTTCTATGGGTATGAAAATTTCTGAAAAGTTCAATTCGACCAAGATTTTTCTATGTTCCCGAAGGCCTACAGCTACAACTCCGCTACCAGATTGTAGCACTCCGAAAGTTACATCGAATGAGCCTATCGGCGTATTCCTAGGTATTGTAGTTTAGGAGATATTGACAGATTTAGACATTTTTGGGGGTATGAAAATTTCTGAAAAGTTCAATTCGACCAAGATTTTTCTATGTTCCCGAAGGCCTACAGCTACAACTCCGCTACCAGATTGTAGCACTCCGAAAGTTACATCGAATGAGCCTATCGGCGTATTCCTAGGTATTGTAGTTTAGGAGATATTGACAGATTTAGACATTTTTAGGGGTATGAAAATTTCTGAAAAGTTCAATTCGACCAAGATTTTTCTATGTTCCCGAAGGCCTACAGCTACAACTCCGCTACCAGATTGTAGCACTCCGAAAGTTACATCGAATGAGCCTATCGGCGTATTCCTAGGTATTGCAGTTTAGGAGATATTGACAGATTTGGACATTTTTGGGGGTATGAAAATTTCTGAAAAGTTCAATTGGACCAAGATTTTTCTATATTCCCGAAGGCCTACAGCTACAACTCCGCTACCAGATTGTAGCACTCCGAAAGTTACATCGAATGAGCCTATCGGCGTATTCCTAGGTATTGTAGTTTAGGAGATATTGACAGATTTAGACATTTTTGGGGGTATGAAAATTTCTGAAAAGTTCAATTCGACCAAGATTTTTCTATGTTCCCGAAGGCCTACAGCTACAACTCCGCTACCAGATTGTAGCACTCCGAAAGTTACATCGAATGAGCCTATCGGCGTATTCCTAGGTATTGTAGTTTAGGAGATATTGACAGATTTAGACATTTTTGGGGGTATGAAAATTTCTGAAAAGTTCAATTCGACCAAGATTTTTCTATGTTCCCGAAGGCCTACAGCTACAACTCCGCTACCAGATTGTAGCACTCCGAAAGTTACATCGAATGAGCCTATCGGCGTATTCCTAGGTATTGTAGTTTAGGAGATATTGACAGATTTGGACATTTTTGGGGGTATGAAAATTTCTGAAAAGTTCAATTGGACCAAGATTTTTCTATATTCCCGAAGGCCTACAGCTACAACTCCGCTACCAGATTGTAGCACTCCGAAAGTTACATCGAATGAGCCTATCGGCGTATTCCTAGGTATTGTAGTTTAGGAGCTATTGACAGATTTAGACATTTTTATGGGTATGAAAATTTCTGAAAAGTTCAATTCGACCAAGATTTTTCTATGTTCCCGAAGGCCTACAGCTACAACTCCGCTACCAGATTGTAGCACTCCGAAAGTTACATCGAATGAGCCTATCGGCGTATTCCTAGGTATTGTAGTTTAGGAGATATTGACAGATTTAGACATTTTTGGGGGTATGAAAATTTCTGAAAAGTTCAATTCGACCAAGATTTTTCTATGTTCCCGAAGGCCTACAGCTACAACTCCGCTACCAGATTGTAGCACTCCGAAAGTTACATCGAATGAGCCTATCGGCGTATTCCTAGGTATTGTAGTTTAGGAGATATTGACAGATTTAGACATTTTTGGGGGTATGAAAATTTCTGAAAAGTTCAATTGGACCAAGATTTTTCTATGTTCCCGAAGGCCTACAGCTACAACTCCGCTACCAGATTGTAGCACTCCGAAAGTTACATCGAATGAGCCTATCGGCGTATACCTAGGTATTGTAGGTTAGGAGATATTGACAGATTTAGACATTTTTGGGGGTATGAAAATTTCTGAAAAGTTCAATTCGACCAAGATTTTTCTATGTTCCCGAAGGCCTACAGCTACAACTCCGCTACCAGATTGTAGCACTCCGAAAGTTACATCGAATGAGCCTATCGGCGTATTCCTAGGTATTGTAGTTTAGGAGATATTGACAGATTTAGACATTTTTGGGGGTATGAAAATTTCTGAAAAGTTCAATTCGACCAAGATTTTTCTATGTTCCCGAAGGCCTACAGCTACAACTCCGCTACCAGATTGTAGCACTCCGAAAGTTACATCGAATGAGCCTATCGGCGTATTCCTAGGTATTGTAGTTTAGGAGATATTGACAGATTTGGACATTTTTGGGGGTATGAAAATTTCTGAAAAGTTCAATTGGACCAAGATTTTTCTATATTCCCGAAGGCCTACAGCTACAACTCCGCTACCAGATTGTAGCACTCCGAAAGTTACATCGAATGAGCCTATCGGCGTATTCCTAGGTATTGTAGTTTAGGAGATATTGACAGATTTAGACATTTTTGGGGGTATGAAAATTTCTGAAAAGTTCAATTCGACCAAGATTTTTCTATGTTCCCGAAGGCCTACAGCTACAACTCCGCTACCAGATTGTAGCACTCCGAAAGTTACATCGAATGAGCCTATCGGCGTATTCCTAGGTATTGTAGTTTAGGAGATATTGACAGATTTGGACATTTTTGGGGGTATGAAAATTTCTGAAAAGTTCAATTGGACCAAGATTTTTCTATATTCCCGAAGGCCTACAGCTACAACTCCGCTACCAGATTGTAGCACTCCGAAAGTTACATCGAATGAGCCTATCGGCGTATTCCTAGGTATTGTAGTTTAGGAGATATTGACAGATTTAGACATTTTTGGGGGTATGAAAATTTCTGAAAAGTTCAATTCGACCAAGATTTTTCTATGTTCCCGAAGGCCTACAGCTACAACTCCGCTACCAGATTGTAGCACTCCGAAAGTTACATCGAATGAGCCTATCGGCGTATTCCTAGGTATTGTAGTTTAGGAGATATTGACAGATTTAGACATTTTTGGGGGTATGAAAATTTCTGAAAAGTTCAATTCGACCAAGATTTTTCTATGTTCCCGAAGGCCTACAGCTACAACTCCGCTACCAGATTGTAGCACTCCGAAAGTTACATCGAATGAGCCTATCGGCGTATTCCTAGGTATTGTAGTTTAGGAGATATTGACAGATTTGGACATTTTTGGGGGTATGAAAATTTCTGAAAAGTTCAATTGGACCAAGATTTTTCTATATTCCCGAAGGCCTACAGCTACAACTCCGCTACCAGATTGTAGCACTCCGAAAGTTACATCGAATGAGCCTATCGGCGTATTCCTAGGTATTGTAGTTTAGGAGCTATTGACAGATTTAGACATTTTTATGGGTATGAAAATTTCTGAAAAGTTCAATTCGACCAAGATTTTTCTATGTTCCCGAAGGCCTACAGCTACAACTCCGCTACCAGATTGTAGCACTCCGAAAGTTACATCGAATGAGCCTATCGGCGTATTCCTAGGTATTGTAGTTTAGGAGATATTGACAGATTTAGACATTTTTGGGGGTATGAAAATTTCTGAAAAGTTCAATTGGACCAAGATTTTTCTATGTTCCCGAAGGCCTACAGCTACAACTCCGCTACCAGATTGTAGCACTCCGAAAGTTACATCGAATGAGCCTATCGGCGTATACCTAGGTATTGTAGGTTAGGAGATATTGACAGATTTAGACATTTTTGGGGGTATGAAAATTTCTGAAAAGTTCAATTCGACCAAGATTTTTCTATGTTCCCGAAGGCCTACAGCTACAACTCCGCTACCAGATTGTAGCACTCCGAAAGTTACATCGAATGAGCCTATCGGCGTATTCCTAGGTATTGTAGTTTAGGAGATATTGACAGATTTAGACATTTTTGGGGGTATGAAAATTTCTGAAAAGTTCAATTCGACCAAGATTTTTCTATGTTCCCGAAGGCCTACAGCTACAACTCCGCTACCAGATTGTAGCACTCCGAAAGTTACATCGAATGAGCCTATCGGCGTATTCCTAGGTATTGTAGTTTAGGAGATATTGACAGATTTGGACATTTTTGGGGGTATGAAAATTTCTGAGAAGTTCAATTGGACCAAGATTTTTCTATATTCCCGAAGGCCTACAGCTACAACTCCGCTACCAGATTGTAGCACTCCGAAAGTTACATCGAATGAGCCTATCGGCGTATTCCTAGGTATTGTAGTTTAGGAGATATTGACAGATTTAGACATTTTTGGGGGTATGAAAATTTCTGAAAAGTTCAATTCGACCAAGATTTTTCTATGTTCCCGAAGGCCTACAGCTACAACTCCGCTACCAGATTGTAGCACTCCGAAAGTTACATCGAATGAGCCTATCGGCGTATTCCTAGGTATTGTAGTTTAGGAGATATTGACAGATTTAGACATTTTTGGGGGTATGAAAATTTCTGAAAAGTTCAATTGAACGAAGATTTTTCTATGTTCCCGAAGGCCTACAGCTACAAATCCGCTCTCAGATTGTAGCACTCCGAAAGTTACATCGAATGAGCCTATCGGCGTATTCCTAGGTATTGTAGTTTAGGAGATATTGACAGATTTAGACATTTTTGGGGGTATGAAAATTTCTGAAAAGTTCAATTCGACCAAGATTTTTCTATGTTCCCGAAGGCCTACAGCTACAACTCCGCTACCAGATTGTAGCACTCCGAAAGTTACATCGAATGAGCCTATCGGCGTATTCCTAGGTATTGTAGTTTAGGAGCTATTGACAGATTTAGACATTTTTATGGGTATGAAAATTTCTGAAAAGTTCAATTCGACCAAGATTTTTCTATGTTCCCGAAGGCCTACAGCTACAACTCCGCTACCAGATTGTAGCACTCCGAAAGTTACATCGAATGAGCCTATCGGCGTATTCCTAGGTATTGTAGTTTAGGAGATATTGACAGATTTAGACATTTTTGGGGGTATGAAAATTTCTGAAAAGTTCAATTCGACCAAGATTTTTCTATGTTGCCGAAGGCCTACAGCTACAACTCCGCTACCAGATTGTAGCACTCCGAAAGTTACATCGAATGAGCCTATCGGCGTATTCCTAGGTATTGTAGTTTAGGAGATATTGACAGATTTAGACATTTTTGGGGGTATGAAAATTTCTGAAAAGTTCAATTGGACCAAGATTTTTCTATATTCCCGAAGGCCTACAGCTACAACTCCGCTACCAGATTGTAGCACTCCGAAAGTTACATCGAATGAGCCTATCGGCGTATTCCTAGGTATTGTAGTTTAGGAGATATTGACAGATTTAGACATTTTTGGGGGTATGAAAATTTCTGAAAAGTTCAATTCGACCAAGATTTTTCTATGTTCCCGAAGGCCTACAGCTACAACTCCGCTACCAGATTGTAGCACTCCGAAAGTTACATCGAATGAGCCTATCGGCGTATTCCTAGGTATTGTAGTTTAGGAGATATTGACAGATTTAGACATTTTTGGGGGTATGAAAATTTCTGAAAAGTTCAATTCGACCAAGATTTTTCTATGTTCCCGAAGGCCTACAGCTACAACTCCGCTACCAGATTGTAGCACTCCGAAAGTTACATCGAATGAGCCTATCGGCGTATTCCTAGGTTTTGTAGTTTAGGAGATATTGACAGATTTGGACATTTTTGGGGGTATGAAAATTTCTGAAAAGTTCAATTGGACCAAGATTTTTCTATATTCCCGAAAGCCTACAGCTACAACTCCGCTACCAGATTGTAGCACTCCGAAAGTTACATCGAATGAGCCTATCGGCGTATTCCTAGGTATTGTAGTTTAGGAGCTATTGACAGATTTAGACATTTTTATGGGTATGAAAATTTCTGAAAAGTTCAATTCGACCAAGATTTTTCTATGTTCCCGAAGGCCTACAGCTACAACTCCGCTACCAGATTGTAGCACTCCGAAAGTTACATCGAATGAGCCTATCGGCGTATTCCTAGGTATTGTAGTTTAGGAGATATTGACAGATTTAGACATTTTTGGGGGTATGAAAATTTCTGAAAAGTTCAATTCGACCAAGATTTTTCTATGTTCCCGAAGGCCTACAGCTACAACTCCGCTACCAGATTGTAGCACTCCGAAAGTTACATCGAATGAGCCTATCGGCGTATTCCTAGGTATTGTAGTTTAGGAGATATTGACAGATTTAGACATTTTTGGGGGTATGAAAATTTCTGAAAAGTTCAATTGGACCAAGATTTTTCTATGTTCCCGAAGGCCTACAGCTACAACTCCGCTACCAGATTGTAGCACTCCGAAAGTTACATCGAATGAGCCTATCGGCGTATACCTAGGTATTGTAGGTTAGGAGATATTGACAGATTTAGACATTTTTGGGGGTATGAAAATTTCTGAAAAGTTCAATTCGACCAAGATTTTTCTATGTTCCCGAAGGCCTACAGCTACAACTCCGCTACCAGATTGTAGCACTCCGAAAGTTACATCGAATGAGCCTATCGGCGTATTCCTAGGTATTGTAGTTTAGGAGATATTGACAGATTTGGACATTTTTGGGGGTATGAAAATTTCTGAAAAGTTCAATTGGACCAAGATTTTTCTATATTCCCGAAGGCCTACAGCTACAACTCCGCTACCAGATTGTAGCACTCCGAAAGTTACATCGAATGAGCCTATCGGCGTGTTCCTAGGTATTGTAGTTTAGGAGATATTGACAGATTTAGACATTTTTGGGGGTATGAAAATTTCTGAAAAGTTCAATTCGACCAAGATTTTTCTATGTTCCCGAAGGCCTACAGCTACAACTCCGCTACCAGATTGTAGCACTCCGAAAGTTACATCGAATGAGCCTATCGGCGTATTCCTAGGTATTGTAGTTTAGGAGATATTGACAGATTTAGACATTTTTGGGGGTATGAAAATTTCTGAAAAGTTCAATTGAACGAAGATTTTTCTATGTTCCCGAAGGCCTACAGCTACAACTCCGCTACCAGATTGTAGCACTCCGAAAGTTACATCGAATGAGCCTATCGGCGTATTCCTAGGTATTGTAGTTTAGGAGATATTGACAGATTTAGACATTTTTGGGGGTATGAAAATTTCTGAAAAGTTCAATTCGACCAAGATTTTTCTATGTTCCCGAAGGCCTACAGCTACAACTCCGCTACCAGATTGTAGCACTCCGAAAGTTACATCGAATGAGCCTATCGGCGTATTCCTAGGTATTGTAGTTTAGGAGATATTGACAGATTTGGACATTTTTGGGGGTATGAAAATTTCTGAAAAGTTCAATTGGACCAAGATTTTTCTATATTCCCGAAGGCCTACAGCTACAACTCCGCTACCAGATTGTAGCACTCCGAAAGTTACATCGAATGAGCCTATCGGCGTATTCCTAGGTATTGTAGTTTAGGAGATATTGACAGATTTAGACATTTTTGGGGGTATGAAAATTTCTGAAAAGTTCAATTCGACCAAGATTTTTCTATGTTCCCGAAGGCCTACAGCTACAACTCCGCTACCAGATTGTAGCACTCCGAAAGTTACATCGAATGAGCCTATCGGCGTATTCCTAGGTATTGTAGTTTAGGAGATATTGACAGATTTAGACATTTTTGGGGGTATGAAAATTTCTGAAAAGTTCAATTCGACCAAGATTTTTCTATGTTCCCGAAGGCCTACAGCTACAACTCCGCTACCAGATTGTAGCACTCCGAAAGTTACATCGAATGAGCCTATAGGCGTATTCCTAGGTATTGTAGTTTAGGAGATATTGACAGATTTGGACATTTTTGGGGGTATGAAAATTTCTGAAAAGTTCAATTGGACCAAGATTTTTCTATATTCCCGAAGGCCTACAGCTACAACTCCGCTACCAGATTGTAGCACTCCGAAAGTTACATAGAATGAGCCTATCGGCGTATTCCTAGGTATTGTAGTTTAGGAGATATTGACAGATTTAGACATTTCTATGGGTATGAAAATTTCTGAAAAGTTCAATTCGACCAAGATTTTTCTATGTTCCCGAAGGCCTACAGCTACAACTCCGCTACCAGATTGTAGCACTCCGAAAGTTACATCGAATGAGCCTATCGGCGTATTCCTAGGTATTGTAGTTTAGGAGATATTGACAGATTTAGACATTTTTGGGGGTATGAAAATTTCTGAAAAGTTCAATTCGACCAAGATTTTTCTATGTTCCCGAAGGCCTACAGCTACAACTCCGCTACCAGATTGTAGCACTCCGAAAGTTACATCGAATGAGCCTATCGGCGTATTCCTAGGTATTGTAGTTTAGGAGATATTGACAGATTTAGACATTTTTAGGGGTATGAAAATTTCTGAAAAGTTCAATTCGACCAAGATTTTTCTATGTTCCCGAAGGCCTACAGCTACAACTCCGCTACCAGATTGTAGCACTCCGAAAGTTACATCGAATGAGCCTATCGGCGTATTCCTAGGTATTGCAGTTTAGGAGATATTGACAGATTTGGACATTTTTGGGGGTATGAAAATTTCTGAAAAGTTCAATTGGACCAAGATTTTTCTATATTCCCGAAGGCCTACAGCTACAACTCCGCTACCAGATTGTAGCACTCCGAAAGTTACATCGAATGAGCCTATCGGCGTATTCCTAGGTATTGTAGTTTAGGAGATATTGACAGATTTAGACATTTTTGGGGGTATGAAAATTTCTGAAAAGTTCAATTCGACCAAGATTTTTCTATGTTCCCGAAGGCCTACAGCTACAACTCCGCTACCAGATTGTAGCACTCCGAAAGTTACATCGAATGAGCCTATCGGCGTATTCCTAGGTATTGTAGTTTAGGAGATATTGACAGATTTAGACATTTTTGGGGGTATGAAAATTTCTGAAAAGTTCAATTCGACCAAGATTTTTCTATGTTCCCGAAGGCCTACAGCTACAACTCCGCTACCAGATTGTAGCACTCCGAAAGTTACATCGAATGAGCCTATCGGCGTATTCCTAGGTATTGTAGTTTAGGAGATATTGACAGATTTGGACATTTTTGGGGGTATGAAAATTTCTGAAAAGTTCAATTGGACCAAGATTTTTCTATATTCCCGAAGGCCTACAGCTACAACTCCGCTACCAGATTGTAGCACTCCGAAAGTTACATCGAATGAGCCTATCGGCGTATTCCTAGGTATTGTAGTTTAGGAGCTATTGACAGATTTAGACATTTTTATGGGTATGAAAATTTCTGAAAAGTTCAATTCGACCAAGATTTTTCTATGTTCCCGAAGGCCTACAGCTACAACTCCGCTACCAGATTGTAGCACTCCGAAAGTTACATCGAATGAGCCTATCGGCGTATTCCTAGGTATTGTAGTTTAGGAGATATTGACAGATTTAGACATTTTTGGGGGTATGAAAATTTCTGAAAAGTTCAATTCGACCAAGATTTTTCTATGTTCCCGAAGGCCTACAGCTACAACTCCGCTACCAGATTGTAGCACTCCGAAAGTTACATCGAATGAGCCTATCGGCGTATTCCTAGGTATTGTAGTTTAGGAGATATTGACAGATTTAGACATTTTTGGGGGTATGAAAATTTCTGAAAAGTTCAATTGGACCAAGATTTTTCTATGTTCCCGAAGGCCTACAGCTACAACTCCGCTACCAGATTGTAGCACTCCGAAAGTTACATCGAATGAGCCTATCGGCGTATACCTAGGTATTGTAGGTTAGGAGATATTGACAGATTTAGACATTTTTGGGGGTATGAAAATTTCTGAAAAGTTCAATTCGACCAAGATTTTTCTATGTTCCCGAAGGCCTACAGCTACAACTCCGCTACCAGATTGTAGCACTCCGAAAGTTACATCGAATGAGCCTATCGGCGTATTCCTAGGTATTGTAGTTTAGGAGATATTGACAGATTTAGACATTTTTGGGGGTATGAAAATTTCTGAAAAGTTCAATTCGACCAAGATTTTTCTATGTTCCCGAAGGCCTACAGCTACAACTCCGCTACCAGATTGTAGCACTCCGAAAGTTACATCGAATGAGCCTATCGGCGTATTCCTAGGTATTGTAGTTTAGGAGATATTGACAGATTTGGACATTTTTGGGGGTATGAAAATTTCTGAAAAGTTCAATTGGACCAAGATTTTTCTATATTCCCGAAGGCCTACAGCTACAACTCCGCTACCAGATTGTAGCACTCCGAAAGTTACATCGAATGAGCCTATCGGCGTATTCCTAGGTATTGTAGTTTAGGAGATATTGACAGATTTAGACATTTTTGGGGGTATGAAAATTTCTGAAAAGTTCAATTCGACCAAGATTTTTCTATGTTCCCGAAGGCCTACAGCTACAACTCCGCTACCAGATTGTAGCACTCCGAAAGTTACATCGAATGAGCCTATCGGCGTATTCCTAGGTATTGTAGTTTAGGAGATATTGACAGATTTGGACATTTTTGGGGGTATGAAAATTTCTGAAAAGTTCAATTGGACCAAGATTTTTCTATATTCCCGAAGGCCTACAGCTACAACTCCGCTACCAGATTGTAGCACTCCGAAAGTTACATCGAATGAGCCTATCGGCGTATTCCTAGGTATTGTAGTTTAGGAGATATTGACAGATTTAGACATTTTTGGGGGTATGAAAATTTCTGAAAAGTTCAATTCGACCAAGATTTTTCTATGTTCCCGAAGGCCTACAGCTACAACTCCGCTACCAGATTGTAGCACTCCGAAAGTTACATCGAATGAGCCTATCGGCGTATTCCTAGGTATTGTAGTTTAGGAGATATTGACAGATTTAGACATTTTTGGGGGTATGAAAATTTCTGAAAAGTTCAATTCGACCAAGATTTTTCTATGTTCCCGAAGGCCTACAGCTACAACTCCGCTACCAGATTGTAGCACTCCGAAAGTTACATCGAATGAGCCTATCGGCGTATTCCTAGGTATTGTAGTTTAGGAGATATTGACAGATTTGGACATTTTTGGGGGTATGAAAATTTCTGAAAAGTTCAATTGGACCAAGATTTTTCTATATTCCCGAAGGCCTACAGCTACAACTCCGCTACCAGATTGTAGCACTCCGAAAGTTACATCGAATGAGCCTATCGGCGTATTCCTAGGTATTGTAGTTTAGGAGCTATTGACAGATTTAGACATTTTTATGGGTATGAAAATTTCTGAAAAGTTCAATTCGACCAAGATTTTTCTATGTTCCCGAAGGCCTACAGCTACAACTCCGCTACCAGATTGTAGCACTCCGAAAGTTACATCGAATGAGCCTATCGGCGTATTCCTAGGTATTGTAGTTTAGGAGATATTGACAGATTTAGACATTTTTGGGGGTATGAAAATTTCTGAAAAGTTCAATTGGACCAAGATTTTTCTATGTTCCCGAAGGCCTACAGCTACAACTCCGCTACCAGATTGTAGCACTCCGAAAGTTACATCGAATGAGCCTATCGGCGTATACCTAGGTATTGTAGGTTAGGAGATATTGACAGATTTAGACATTTTTGGGGGTATGAAAATTTCTGAAAAGTTCAATTCGACCAAGATTTTTCTATGTTCCCGAAGGCCTACAGCTACAACTCCGCTACCAGATTGTAGCACTCCGAAAGTTACATCGAATGAGCCTATCGGCGTATTCCTAGGTATTGTAGTTTAGGAGATATTGACAGATTTAGACATTTTTGGGGGTATGAAAATTTCTGAAAAGTTCAATTCGACCAAGATTTTTCTATGTTCCCGAAGGCCTACAGCTACAACTCCGCTACCAGATTGTAGCACTCCGAAAGTTACATCGAATGAGCCTATCGGCGTATTCCTAGGTATTGTAGTTTAGGAGATATTGACAGATTTGGACATTTTTGGGGGTATGAAAATTTCTGAAAAGTTCAATTGGACCAAGATTTTTCTATATTCCCGAAGGCCTACAGCTACAACTCCGCTACCAGATTGTAGCACTCCGAAAGTTACATCGAATGAGCCTATCGGCGTATTCCTAGGTATTGTAGTTTAGGAGATATTGACAGATTTAGACATTTTTGGGGGTATGAAAATTTCTGAAAAGTTCAATTCGACCAAGATTTTTCTATGTTCCCGAAGGCCTACAGCTACAACTCCGCTACCAGATTGTAGCACTCCGAAAGTTACATCGAATGAGCCTATCGGCGTATTCCTAGGTATTGTAGTTTAGGAGATATTGACAGATTTAGACATTTTTGGGGGTATGAAAATTTCTGAAAAGTTCAATTGAACGAAGATTTTTCTATGTTCCCGAAGGCCTACAGCTACAAATCCGCTCTCAGATTGTAGCACTCCGAAAGTTACATCGAATGAGCCTATCGGCGTATTCCTAGGTATTGTAGTTTAGGAGATATTGACAGATTTAGACATTTTTGGGGGTATGAAAATTTCTGAAAAGTTCAATTCGACCAAGATTTTTCTATGTTCCCGAAGGCCTACAGCTACAACTCCGCTACCAGATTGTAGCACTCCGAAAGTTACATCGAATGAGCCTATCGGCGTATTCCTAGGTATTGTAGTTTAGGAGATATTGACAGATTTGGACATTTTTGGGGGTATGAAAATTTCTGAAAAGTTCAATTGGACCAAGATTTTTCTATATTCCCGAAGGCCTACAGCTACAACTCCGCTACCAGATTGTAGCACTCCGAAAGTTATATCGAATGAGCCTATCGGCGTATTCCTAGGTATTGTAGTTTAGGAGATATTGACAGATTTAGACATTTTTGGGGGTATGAAAATTTCTGAAAAGTTCAATTCGACCAAGATTTTTCTATGTTCCCGAAGGCCTACAGCTACAACTCCGCTACCAGATTGTAGCACTCCGAAAGTTACATCGAATGAGCCTATCGGCGTATTCCTAGGTATTGTAGTTTAGGAGATATTGACAGATTTAGACATTTTTGGGGGTATGAAAATTTCTGAAAAGTTCAATTCGACCAAGATTTTTCTATGTTCCCGAAGGCCTACAGCTACAACTCCGCTACCAGATTGTAGCACTCCGAAAGTTACATCGAATGAGCCTATAGGCGTATTCCTAGGTATTGTAGTTTAGGAGATATTGACAGATTTGGACATTTTTGGGGGTATGAAAATTTCTGAAAAGTTCAATTGGACCAAGATTTTTCTATATTCCCGAAGGCCTACAGCTACAACTCCGCTACCAGATTGTAGCACTCCGAAAGTTACATAGAATGAGCCTATCGGCGTATTCCTAGGTATTGTAGTTTAGGAGATATTGACAGATTTAGACATTTTTATGGGTATGAAAATTTCTGAAAAGTTCAATTCGACCAAGATTTTTCTATGTTCCCGAAGGCCTACAGCTACAACTCCGCTACCAGATTGTAGCACTCCGAAAGTTACATCGAATGAGCCTATCGGCGTATTCCTAGGTATTGTAGTTTAGGAGATATTGACAGATTTAGACATTTTTAGGGGTATGAAAATTTCTGAAAAGTTCAATTCGACCAAGATTTTTCTATGTTCCCGAAGGCCTACAGCTACAACTCCGCTACCAGATTGTAGCACTCCGAAAGTTACATCGAATGAGCCTATCGGCGTATTCCTAGGTATTGTAGTTTAGGAGATATTGACAGATTTAGACATTTTTAGGGGTATGAAAATTTCTGAAAAGTTCAATTCGACCAAGATTTTTCTATGTTCCCGAAGGCCTACAGCTACAACTCCGCTACCAGATTGTAGCACTCCGAAAGTTACATCGAATGAGCCTATCGGCGTATTCCTAGGTATTGTAGTTTAGGAGATATTGACAGATTTAGACATTTTTGGGGGTATGAAAATTTCTGAAAAGTTCAATTCGACCAAGATTTTTCTATGTTCCCGAAGGCCTACAGCTATACCTCCGCTACCAGATTGTAGCACTCCGAAAGTTACATCGAATGAGCCTATCGGCGTATTCCTAGGTATTGTAGTTTAGGATATATTGACAGATTTGGACATTTTTGGGGGTATGAAAATTTCTGAAAAGTTCAATTGGACCAAGATTTTTTATATTCCCGAAGGCCTACAGCTACAACTCCGCTACCAGATTGTAGCACTCCGAAAGTTACATCGAATGAGCCTATCGGCGTATTCCTAGGTATTGTAGTTTAGGAGATATTGACAGATTTAGACATTTTTGGGGGTATGAAAATTTCTGAAAAGTTCAATTCGACCAAGATTTTTCTATGTTCCCGAAGGCCTACAGCTACAACTCCGCTACCAGATTGTAGCACTCCGAAAGTTACATCGAATGAGCCTATAGGCGTATTCCTAGGTATTGTAGTTTAGGAGATATTGACAGATTTGGACATTTTTGGGGGTATGAAAATTTCTGAAAAGTTCAATTGGACCAAGATTTTTCTATATTCCCGAAGGCCTACAGCTACAACTCCGCTACCAGATTGTAGCACTCCGAAAGTTACATAGAATGAGCCTATCGGCGTATTCCTAGGTATTGTAGTTTAGGAGATATTGACAGATTTAGACATTTTTATGGGTATGAAAATTTCTGAAAAGTTCAATTCGACCAAGATTTTTCTATGTTCCCGAAGGCCTACAGCTACAACTCCGCTACCAGATTGTAGCACTCCGAAAGTTACATCGAATGAGCCTATCGGCGTATTCCTAGGTATTGTAGTTTAGGAGATATTGACAGATTTAGACATTTTTGGGGGTATGAAAATTTCTGAAAAGTTCAATTCGACCAAGATTTTTCTATGTTCCCGAAGGCCTACAGCTACAACTCCGCTACCAGATTGTAGCACTCCGAAAGTTACATCGAATGAGCCTATCGGCGTATTCCTAGGTATTGTAGTTTAGGAGATATTGACAGATTTAGACATTTTTGGGGGTATGAAAATTTCTGAAAAGTTCAATTGAACGAAGATTTTTCTATGTTCCCGAAGGCCTACAGCTACAAATCCGCTCTCAGATTGTAGCACTCCGAAAGTTACATCGAATGAGCCTATCGGCGTATTCCTAGGTATTGTAGTTTAGGAGATATTGACAGATTTAGACATTTTTGGGGGTATGAAAATTTCTGAAAAGTTCAATTCGACCAAGATTTTTCTATGTTCCCGAAGGCCTACAGCTACAACTCCGCTACCAGATTGTAGCACTCCGAAAGTTACATCGAATGAGCCTATCGGCGTATTCCTAGGTATTGTAGTTTAGGAGATATTGACAGATTTGGACATTTTTGGGGGTATGAAAATTTCTGAAAAGTTCAATTGGACCAAGATTTTTCTATATTCCCGAAGGCCTACAGCTACAACTCCGCTACCAGATTGTAGCACTCCGAAAGTTATATCGAATGAGCCTATCGGCGTATTCCTAGGTATTGTAGTTTAGGAGATATTGACAGATTTAGACATTTTTGGGGGTATGAAAATTTCTGAAAAGTTCAATTCGACCAAGATTTTTCTATGTTCCCGAAGGCCTACAGCTACAACTCCGCTACCAGATTGTAGCACTCCGAAAGTTACATCGAATGAGCCTATCGGCGTATTCCTAGGTATTGTAGTTTAGGAGATATTGACAGATTTAGACATTTTTGGGGGTATGAAAATTTCTGAAAAGTTCAATTCGACCAAGATTTTTCTATGTTCCCGAAGGCCTACAGCTACAACTCCGCTACCAGATTGTAGCACTCCGAAAGTTACATCGAATGAGCCTATAGGCGTATTCCTAGGTATTGTAGTTTAGGAGATATTGACAGATTTGGACATTTTTGGGGGTATGAAAATTTCTGAAAAGTTCAATTGGACCAAGATTTTTCTATATTCCCGAAGGCCTACAGCTACAACTCCGCTACCAGATTGTAGCACTCCGAAAGTTACATAGAATGAGCCTATCGGCGTATTCCTAGGTATTGTAGTTTAGGAGATATTGACAGATTTAGACATTTTTATGGGTATGAAAATTTCTGAAAAGTTCAATTCGACCAAGATTTTTCTATGTTCCCGAAGGCCTACAGCTACAACTCCGCTACCAGATTGTAGCACTCCGAAAGTTACATCGAATGAGCCTATCGGCGTATTCCTAGGTATTGTAGTTTAGGAGATATTGACAGATTTAGACATTTTTAGGGGTATGAAAATTTCTGAAAAGTTCAATTCGACCAAGATTTTTCTATGTTCCCGAAGGCCTACAGCTACAACTCCGCTACCAGATTGTAGCACTCCGAAAGTTACATCGAATGAGCCTATCGGCGTATTCCTAGGTATTGTAGTTTAGGAGATATTGACAGATTTAGACATTTTTGGGGGTATGAAAATTTCTGAAAAGTTCAATTCGACCAAGATTTTTCTATGTTCCCGAAGGCCTACAGCTATACCTCCGCTACCAGATTGTAGCACTCCGAAAGTTACATCGAATGAGCCTATCGGCGTATTCCTAGGTATTGTAGTTTAGGAGATATTGACAGATTTAGACATTTTTGGGGGTATGAAAATTTCTGAAAAGTTCAATTCGACCAAGATTTTTCTATGTTCCCGAAGGCCTACAGCTATACCTCCGCTACCAGATTGTAGCACTCCGAAAGTTACATCGAATGAGCCTATCGGCGTATTCCTAGGTATTGTAGTTTAGGATATATTGACAGATTTGGACATTTTTGGGGGTATGAAAATTTCTGAAAAGTTCAATTGGACCAAGATTTTTTATATTCCCGAAGGCCTACAGCTACAACTCCGCTACCAGATTGTAGCACTCCGAAAGTTACATCGAATGAGCCTATCGGCGTATTCCTAGGTATTGTAGTTTAGGAGATATTGACAGATTTAGACATTTTTGGGGGTATGAAAATTTCTGAAAAGTTCAATTCGACCAAGATTTTTCTATGTTCCCGAAGGCCTACAGCTACAACTCCGCTACCAGATTGTAGCACTCCGAAAGTTACATCGAATGAGCCTATCGGCGTATTCCTAGGTATTGTAGTTTAGGAGATATTGACAGATTTAGACATTTTTGGGGGTATGAAAATTTCTGAAAAGTTCAATTCGACCAAGATTTTTCTATGTTCCCGAAGGCCTACAGCTACAACTCCGCTACCAGATTGTAGCACTCCGAAAGTTACATCGAATGAGCCTATCGGCGTATTCCTAGGTATTGTAGTTTAGGAGATATTGACAGATTTGGACATTTTTGGGGGTATGAAAATTTCTGAAAAGTTCAATTGGACCAAGATTTTTCTATATTCCCGAAGGCCTACAGCTACAACTCCGCTACCAGATTGTAGCACTCCAAAAGTTACATCGAATGAGCCTATCGGCGTATTCCTAGGTATTGTAGTTTAGGAGATATTGACAGATTTAGACATTTTTGGGGGTATGAAAATTTCTGAAAAGTTCAATTCGACCAAGATTTTTCTATGTTCCCGAAGGCCTACAGCTACAACTCCGCTACCAGATTGTAGCACTCCGAAAGTTACATCGAATGAGCCTATCGGCGTATTCCTAGGTATTGTAGTTTAGGAGATATTGACAGATTTAGACATTTTTGGGGGTATGAAAATTTCTGAAAAGTTCAATTCGACCAAGATTTTTCTATGTTCCCGAAGGCCTACAGCTACAACTCCGCTACCAGATTGTAGCACTCCGAAAGTTACATCGAATGAGCCTATCGGCGTATTCCTAGGTATTGTAGTTTAGGAGATATTGACAGATTTAGACATTTTTGGGGGTATGAAAATTTCTGAAAAGTTCAATTCGACCAAGATTTTTCTATGTTCCCGAAGGCCTACAGCTACAACTCCGCTACCAGATTGTAGCACTCCGAAAGTTACATCGAATGAGCCTATCGGCGTATTCCTAGGTATTGTAGTTTAGGAGATATTGACAGATTTAGACATTTTTAGGGGTATGAAAATTTCTGAAAAGTTCAATTCGACCAAGATTTTTCTATGTTCCCGAAGGCCTACAGCTACAACTCCGCTACCAGATTGTAGCACTCCGAAAGTTACATCGAATGAGCCTATCGGCGTATTCCTAGGTATTGTAGTTTAGGAGATATTGACAGATTTAGACATTTATGGGGGTATGAAAATTTCTGAAAAGTTCAATTCGACCAAGATTTTTCTATGTTCCCGAAGGCCTACAGCTATACCTCCGCTACCAGATTGTAGCACTCCGAAAGTTACATCGAATGAGCCTATCGGCGTATTCCTAGGTATTGTAGTTTAGGAGATATTGACAGATTTAGACATTTTTGGGGGTATGAAAATTTCTGAAAAGTTCAATTCGACCAAGATTTTTCTATGTTCCCGAAGGCCTACAGCTATACCTCCGCTACCAGATTGTAGCACTCCGAAAGTTACATCGAATGAGCCTATCGGCGTATTCCTAGGTATTGTAGTTTAGGATATATTGACAGATTTGGACATTTTTGGGGGTATGAAAATTTCTGAAAAGTTCAATTGGACCAAGATTTTTTATATTCCCGAAGGCCTACAGCTACAACTCCGCTACCAGATTGTAGCACTACGAAAGTTACATCGAATGAGCCTATCGGCGTATTCCTAGGTATTGTAGTTTAGGAGATATTGACAGATTTAGACATTTTTGGGGGTATGAAAATTTCTGAAAAGTTCAATTCGACCAAGATTTTTCTATGTTCCCGAAGGCCTACAGCTACAACTCCGCTACCAGATTGTAGCACTCCGAAAGTTACATCGAATGAGCCTATCGGCGTATTCCTAGGTATTGTAGTTTAGGAGATATTGACAGATTTAGACATTTTTGGGGGTATGAAAATTTCTGAAAAGTTCAATTCGACCAAGATTTTTCTATGTTCCCGAAGGCCTACAGCTACAACTCCGCTACCAGATTGTAGCACTCCGAAAGTTACATCGAATGAGCCTATCGGCGTATTCCTAGGTATTGTAGTTTAGGAGATATTGACAGATTTGGACATTTTTGGGGGTATGAAAATTTCTGAAAAGTTCAATTGGACCAAGATTTTTCTATATTCCCGAAGGCTTACAGCTACAACTCCGCTACCAGATTGTAGCACTCCAAAAGTTACATCGAATGAGCCTATCGGCGTATTCCTAGGTATTGTAGTTTAGGAGATATTGACAGATTTAGACATTTTTGGGGGTATGAAAATTTCTGAAAAGTTCAATTCGACCAAGATTTTTCTATGTTCCCGAAGGCCTACAGCTACAACTCCGCTACCAGATTGTAGCACTCCGAAAGTTACATCGAATGAGCCTATCGGCGTATTCCTAGGTATTGTAGTTTAGGAGATATTGACAGATTTAGACATTTTTGGGGGTATGAAAATTTCTGAAAAGTTCAATTCGACCAAGATTTTTCTATGTTCCCGAAGGCCTACAGCTACAACTCCGCTACCAGATTGTAGCACTCCGAAAGTTACATCGAATGAGCCTATCGGCGTATTCCTAGGTATTGTAGTTTAGGAGATATTGACAGATTTAGACATTTCTGGGGGTATGAAAATTTCTGAAAAGTTCAATTGGACCAAGATTTTTCTATGTTCCCGAAGGCCTACAGCTACAACTCCGCTACCAAATTGTAGCACTCCGAAAGTTACATCGAATGAGCCTATCGGCGTATTCCTAGGTATTGTAGTTTAGAAGATATTGACAGATTTATACATTTTTGGGGGTATGAAAATTTCTGAAAAGTTCAATTCGACCAAGATTTTTCTATGTTCCCGAAGGCCTACAGCTACAACTCCGCTACCAGATTGTAGCACTCCGAAAGTTACATCGAATGAGCCTATCGGCGTATTCCTAGGTATTGTAGTTTAGGAGATATTGACAGATTTAGACATTTTTGGGGGTATGAAAATTTCTGAAAAGTTCAATTGGACCAAGATTTTTCTATGTTCCCGAAGGCCTACAGCTACAACTCCGCTACCAGATTGTAGCACTCCGAAAGTTACATCGAACGAGCCTATCGGCGTATTCCTAGGTATTGTAGTTTAGGAGATATTGACAGATTTAGACATTTTTAGGGGTATGAAAATTTCTGAAAAGTTCAATTCGACCAAGATTTTTCTATGTTCCCGAAGGCCTACAGCTACAACTCCGCTACCAGATTGTAGCACTCGAAAGTTACATCGAATGAGCCTATCGGCGTATTCCTAGGTATTGTAGTTTAGGAGATATTGACAGATTTAGACATTTTTAGGGGTATGAAAATTTCTGAAAAGTTCAATTCGACCAAGATTTTTCTATGTTCCCGAAGGCCTACAGCTACAACTCCGCTACCAGATTGTAGCACTCCGAAAGTTACATCGAATGAGCCTATCGGCGTATTCCTAGGTATTGTAGTTTAGGAGATATTGACAGATTTAGACATTTTTGGGGGTATGAAAATTTCTGAAAAGTTCAATTGGACCAAGATTTTTCTATGTTCCCGAAGGCCTACAGCTACAACTCCGCTACCAGATTGTAGCACTCCGAAAGTTACATCGAATGAGCCTATCGGCGTATTCCTAGGTATTGTAGTTTAGGAGATATTGACAGATTTAGACATTTTTGGGGGTATGAAAATTTCTGAAAAGTTCAATTCGACCAAGATTTTTCTATGTTCCCGAAGGCCTACAGCTACAACTCCGCTACCAGATTGTAGCACTCCGAAAGTTACATCGAATGAGCCTATCGGCGTATTCCTAGGTATTGTAGTTTAGGAGATATTGACAGATTTAGACATTTTTGGGGGTATGAAAATTTCTGAAAAGTTCAATTCGACCAAGATTTTTCTATGTTCCCGAAGGCCTACAGCTACAACTCCGCTACCAGATTGTAGCACTCCGAAAGTTACATCGAATGAGCCTATCGGCGTATTCCTAGGTATTGTAGTTTAGGAGATATTGACAGATTTAGACATTTCTGGGGGTATGAAAATTTCTGAAAAGTTCAATTGGACCAAGATTTTTCTATGTTCCCGAAGGCCTACAGCTACAACTCCGCTACCAAATTGTAGCACTCCGAAAGTTACATCGAATGAGCCTATCGGCGTATTCCTAGGTATTGTAGTTTAGAAGATATTGACAGATTTATACATTTTTGGGGGTATGAAAATTTCTGAAAAGTTCAATTCGACCAAGATTTTTCTATGTTCCCGAAGGCCTACAGCTACAACTCCGCTACCAGATTGTAGCACTCCGAAAGTTACATCGAATGAGCCTATCGGCGTATTCCTAGGTATTGTAGTTTAGGAGATATTGACAGATTTAGACATTTTTGGGGGTATGAAAATTTCTGAAAAGTTCAATTGGACCAAGATTTTTCTATGTTCCCGAAGGCCTACAGCTACAACTCCGCTACCAGATTGTAGCACTCCGAAAGTTACATCGAACGAGCCTATCGGCGTATTCCTAGGTATTGTAGTTTAGGAGATATTGACAGATTTAGACATTTTTAGGGGTATGAAAATTTCTGAAAAGTTCAATTCGACCAAGATTTTTCTATGTTCCCGAAGGCCTACAGCTACAACTCCGCTACCAGATTGTAGCACTCCGAAAGTTACATCGAATGAGCCTATCGGCGTATTCCTAGGTATTGTAGTTTAGGAGATATTGACAGATTTAGACATTTTTGGGGGTATGAAAATTTCTGAAAAGTTCAATTGAACGAAGATTTTTCTATGTTCCCGAAGGCCTACAGCTACAAATCCGCTCTCAGATTGTAGCACTCCGAAAGTTACATCGAATGAGCCTATCGGCGTATTCCTAGGTATTGTAGTTTAGGAGATATTGACAGATTTAGACATTTTTGGGGGTATGAAAATTTCTGAAAAGTTCAATTCGACCAAGATTTTTCTATGTTCCCGAAGGCCTACAGCTACAACTCCGCTACCAGATTGTAGCACTCCGAAAGTTACATCGAATGAGCCTATCGGCGTATTCCTAGGTATTGTAGTTTAGGAGATATTGACAGATTTGGACATTTTTGGGGGTATGAAAATTTCTGAAAAGTTCAATTGGACCAAGATTTTTCTATATTCCCGAAGGCCTACAGCTACAACTCCGCTACCAGATTGTAGCACTCCGAAAGTTATATCGAATGAGCCTATCGGCGTATTCCTAGGTATTGTAGTTTAGGAGATATTGACAGATTTAGACATTTTTGGGGGTATGAAAATTTCTGAAAAGTTCAATTCGACCAAGATTTTTCTATGTTCCCGAAGGCCTACAGCTACAACTCCGCTACCAGATTGTAGCACTCCGAAAGTTACATCGAATGAGCCTATCGGCGTATTCCTAGGTATTGTAGTTTAGGAGATATTGACAGATTTAGACATTTTTGGGGGTATGAAAATTTCTGAAAAGTTCAATTCGACCAAGATTTTTCTATGTTCCCGAAGGCCTACAGCTACAACTCCGCTACCAGATTGTAGCACTCCGAAAGTTACATCGAATGAGCCTATAGGCGTATTCCTAGGTATTGTAGTTTAGGAGATATTGACAGATTTGGACATTTTTGGGGGTATGAAAATTTCTGAAAAGTTCAATTGGACCAAGATTTTTCTATATTCCCGAAGGCCTACAGCTACAACTCCGCTACCAGATTGTAGCACTCCGAAAGTTACATAGAATGAGCCTATCGGCGTATTCCTAGGTATTGTAGTTTAGGAGATATTGACAGATTTAGACATTTTTATGGGTATGAAAATTTCTGAAAAGTTCAATTCGACCAAGATTTTTCTATGTTCCCGAAGGCCTACAGCTACAACTCCGCTACCAGATTGTAGCACTCCGAAAGTTACATCGAATGAGCCTATCGGCGTATTCCTAGGTATTGTAGTTTAGGAGATATTGACAGATTTAGACATTTTTAGGGGTATGAAAATTTCTGAAAAGTTCAATTCGACCAAGATTTTTCTATGTTCCCGAAGGCCTACAGCTACAACTCCGCTACCAGATTGTAGCACTCCGAAAGTTACATCGAATGAGCCTATCGGCGTATTCCTAGGTATTGTAGTTTAGGAGATATTGACAGATTTGGACATTTTTGGGGTATGAAAATTTCTGAAAGTTCAATTGGACCAAGATTTTTCTATATTCCCGAAGGCCTACAGCTACAACTCCGCTACCAGATTGTAGCACTCCGAAAGTTATATCGAATGAGCCTATCGGCGTATTCCTAGGTATTGTAGTTTAGGAGATATTGACAGATTTAGACATTTTTGGGGGTATGAAAATTTCTGAAAAGTTCAATTCGACCAAGATTTTTCTATGTTCCCGAAGGCCTACAGCTATACCTCCGCTACCAGATTGTAGCACTCCGAAAGTTACATCGAATGAGCCTATCGGCGTATTCCTAGGTATTGTAGTTTAGGAGATATTGACAGATTTAGACATTTTTGGGGGTATGAAAATTTCTGAAAAGTTCAATTCGACCAAGATTTTTCTATGTTCCCGAAGGCCTACAGCTATACCTCCGCTACCAGATTGTAGCACTCCGAAAGTTACATCGAATGAGCCTATCGGCGTATTCCTAGGTATTGTAGTTTAGGATATATTGACAGATTTGGACATTTTTGGGGGTATGAAAATTTCTGAAAAGTTCAATTGGACCAAGATTTTTTATATTCCCGAAGGCCTACAGCTACAACTCCGCTACCAGATTGTAGCACTCCGAAAGTTACATCGAATGAGCCTATCGGCGTATTCCTAGGTATTGTAGTTTAGGAGATATTGACAGATTTAGACATTTTTGGGGTATGAAAATTTCTGAAAAGTTCAATTCGACCAAGATTTTTCTATGTTCCCGAAGGCCTACAGCTACAACTCCGCTACCAGATTGTAGCACTCCGAAAGTTACATCGAATGAGCCTATCGGCGTATTCCTAGGTATTGTAGTTTAGGAGATATTGACAGATTTAGACATTTTTGGGGGTATGAAAATTTCTGAAAAGTTCAATTCGACCAAGATTTTTCTATGTTCCCGAAGGCCTACAGCTACAACTCCGCTACCAGATTGTAGCACTCCGAAAGTTACATCGAATGAGCCTATCGGCGTATTCCTAGGTATTGTAGTTTAGGAGATATTGACAGATTTGGACATTTTTGGGGGTATGAAAATTTCTGAAAAGTTCAATTGGACCAAGATTTTTCTATATTCCCGAAGGCCTACAGCTACAACTCCGCTACCAGATTGTAGCACTCCAAAAGTTACATCGAATGAGCCTATCGGCGTATTCCTAGGTATTGTAGTTTAGGAGATATTGACAGATTTAGACATTTTTGGGGGTATGAAAATTTCTGAAAAGTTCAATTCGACCAAGATTTTTCTATGTTCCCGAAGGCCTACAGCTACAACTCCGCTACCAGATTGTAGCACTCCGAAAGTTACATCGAATGAGCCTATCGGCGTATTCCTAGGTATTGTAGTTTAGGAGATATTGACAGATTTAGACATTTTTGGGGGTATGAAAATTTCTGAAAAGTTCAATTCGACCAAGATTTTTCTATGTTCCCGAAGGCCTACAGCTACAACTCCGCTACCAGATTGTAGCACTCCGAAAGTTACATCGAATGAGCCTATCGGCGTATTCCTAGGTATTGTAGTTTAGGAGATATTGACAGATTTAGACATTTCTGGGGGTATGAAAATTTCTGAAAAGTTCAATTGGACCAAGATTTTTCTATGTTCCCGAAGGCCTACAGCTACAACTCCGCTACCAAATTGTAGCACTCCGAAAGTTACATCGAATGAGCCTATCGGCGTATTCCTAGGTATTGTAGTTTAGAAGATATTGACAGATTTATACATTTTTGGGGGTATGAAAATTTCTGAAAAGTTCAATTCGACCAAGATTTTTCTATGTTCCCGAAGGCCTACAGCTACAACTCCGCTACCAGATTGTAGCACTCCGAAAGTTACATCGAATGAGCCTATCGGCGTATTCCTAGGTATTGTAGTTTAGGAGATATTGACAGATTTAGACATTTTTGGGGGTATGAAAATTTCTGAAAAGTTCAATTGGACCAAGATTTTTTATGTTCCCGAAGGCCTACAGCTACAACTCCGCTACCAGATTGTAGCACTCCGAAAGTTACATCGAACGAGCCTATCGGCGTATTCCTAGGTATTGTAGTTTAGGAGATATTGACAGATTTAGACATTTTTAGGGGTATGAAAATTTCTGAAAAGTTCAATTCGACCAAGATTTTTCTATGTTCCCGAAGGCCTACAGCTACAACTCCGCTACCAGATTGTAGCACTCCGAAAGTTACATCGAATGAGCCTATCGGCGTATTCCTAGGTATTGTAGTTTAGGAGATATTGACAGATTTAGACATTTTTAGGGGTATGAAAATTTCTGAAAAGTTCAATTCGACCAAGATTTTTCTATGTTCCCGAAGGCCTACAGCTACAACTCCGCTACCAGATTGTAGCACTCCGAAAGTTACATCGAATGAGCCTATCGGCGTATTCCTAGGTATTGTAGTTTAGGAGATATTGACAGATTTAGACATTTTTGGGGGTATGAAAATTTCTGAAAAGTTCAATTCGACCAAGATTTTTCTATGTTCCCGAAGGCCTACAGCTATACCTCCGCTACCAGATTGTAGCACTCCGAAAGTTACATCGAATGAGCCTATCGGCGTATTCCTAGGTATTGTAGTTTAGGATATATTGACAGATTTGGACATTTTTGGGGGTATGAAAATTTCTGAAAAGTTCAATTGGACCAAGATTTTTTATATTCCCGAAGGCCTACAGCTACAACTCCGCTACCAGATTGTAGCACTCCGAAAGTTACATCGAATGAGCCTATCGGCGTATTCCTAGGTATTGTAGTTTAGGAGATATTGACAGATTTAGACATTTTTGGGGGTATGAAAATTTCTGAAAAGTTCAATTCGACCAAGATTTTTCTATGTTCCCGAAGGCCTACAGCTACAACTCCGCTACCAGATTGTAGCACTCCGAAAGTTACATCGAATGAGCCTATCGGCGTATTCCTAGGTATTGTAGTTTAGGAGATATTGACAGATTTAGACATTTTTGGGGGTATGAAAATTTCTGAAAAGTTCAATTCGACCAAGATTTTTCTATGTTCCCGAAGGCCTACAGCTACAACTCCGCTACCAGATTGTAGCACTCCGAAAGTTACATCGAATGAGCCTATCGGCGTATTCCTAGGTATTGTAGTTTAGGAGATATTGACAGATTTGGACATTTTTGGGGGTATGAAAATTTCTGAAAAGTTCAATTGGACCAAGATTTTTCTATATTCCCGAAGGCCTACAGCTACAACTCCGCTACCAGATTGTAGCACTCCAAAAGTTACATCGAATGAGCCTATCGGCGTATTCCTAGGTATTGTAGTTTAGGAGATATTGACAGATTTAGACATTTTTGGGGGTATGAAAATTTCTGAAAAGTTCAATTCGACCAAGATTTTTCTATGTTCCCGAAGGCCTACAGCTACAACTCCGCTACCAGATTGTAGCACTCCGAAAGTTACATCGAATGAGCCTATCGGCGTATTCCTAGGTATTGTAGTTTAGGAGATATTGACAGATTTAGACATTTTTGGGGGTATGAAAATTTCTGAAAAGTTCAATTCGACCAAGATTTTTCTATGTTCCCGAAGGCCTACAGCTACAACTCCGCTACCAGATTGTAGCACTCCGAAAGTTACATCGAATGAGCCTATCGGCGTATTCCTAGGTATTGTAGTTTAGGAGATATTGACAGATTTAGACATTTCTGGGGGTATGAAAATTTCTGAAAAGTTCAATTGGACCAAGATTTTTCTATGTTCCCGAAGGCCTACAGCTACAACTCCGCTACCAAATTGTAGCACTCCGAAAGTTACATCGAATGAGCCTATCGGCGTATTCCTAGGTATTGTAGTTTAGAAGATATTGACAGATTTATACATTTTTGGGGGTATGAAAATTTCTGAAAAGTTCAATTCGACCAAGATTTTTCTATGTTCCCGAAGGCCTACAGCTACAACTCCGCTACCAGATTGTAGCACTCCGAAAGTTACATCGAATGAGCCTATCGGCGTATTCCTAGGTATTGTAGTTTAGGAGATATTGACAGATTTAGACATTTTTGGGGGTATGAAAATTTCTGAAAAGTTCAATTGGACCAAGATTTTTCTATGTTCCCGAAGGCCTACAGCTACAACTCCGCTACCAGATTGTAGCACTCCGAAAGTTACATCGAACGAGCCTATCGGCGTATTCCTAGGTATTGTAGTTTAGGTGATATTGACAGATTTAGACATTTTTGGGGGTATGAAAATTTCTGAAAAGTTCAATTCGACCAAGATTTTTCTATGTTCATGAAGGCCTACAGCTACAACTCCGCTACCAGATTGTAGCACTCCGAAAGTTACATCGAATGAGCCTATCGGCGTATTCCTAGGTATTGTAATTTAGGAGATATTGACAGATTTAGACATTTTTGGGGGTATGAAAATTTCTGAAAAGTTCAATTCGACCAAGATTTTTCTATGTTCCCGAAGGCCTACAGCTACAACTCCGCTACCAGATTGTAGCACTCCGAAAGTTACATCGAATGAGCCTATCGGCGTATTCCTAGGTATTGTAGTTTAGGAGATATTGACAGATTTAGACATTTTTGGGGTATGAAAATTTCTGAAAAGTTCAATTGGACCAAGATTTTTCCATGTTCCCGAAGGCCTACAGCTACAACTCCGCTACCAGATTGTAGCACTCCGAAAGTTACATCGAATGAGCCTATCGGCGTATCCCTAGGTATTGTAGTTTAGGAGATATTGACAGATTTAGACATTTTTGGGGGTATGAAAATTTCTGAAAAGTTCAATTCGACCAAGATTTTTCTATGTTCCCGAAGGCCTACAGCTACAACTCCGCTACCAGATTGTAGCACTCCGAAAGTTACATCGAATGAGCCTATCGGCGTATTCCTAGGTATTGTAGTTTAGGAGATATTGACAGATTTAGACATTTTTGGGGGTATGAAAATTTCTGAAAAGTTCAATTGGACCAAGATTTTTCTATGTTCCCGAAGGCCTACAGCTACAACTCCGCTACCAGATTGTAGCACTCCGAAAGTTACATCGAATGAGCCTATCGGCGTATTCCTAGGTATTGTAGTTTAGGAGATATTGACAGATTTAGACATTTTTGGGGGTATGAAAATTTCTGAAAAGTTCAATTCGACCAAGATTTTTCTATGTTCCCGAAGGCCTACAGCTACAACTCCGCTACCAGATTGTAGCACTCCGAAAGTTACATCGAATGAGCCTATCGGCGTATTCCTAGGTATTGTAGTTTAGGAGATATTGACAGATTTAGACATTTTTGGGGGTATGAAAATTTCTGAAAAGTTCAATTCGACCAAGATTTTTCTATGTTCCCGAAGGCCTACAGCTACAACTCCGCTACCAGATTGTAGCACTCCGAAAGTTACATCGAATGAGCCTATCGGCGTATTCCTAGGTATTGTAGTTTAGGAGATATTGACAGATTTAGTAATTTTTGGGGGTATGAAAATTTCTGAAAAGTTCCATTGGACCAAGATTTTTCTATGTTCTCGAAGGCCTACAGCTACAACTCCGCTACCAGATTGTAGCACTCCGAAAGTTACATCGAATGAGCCTATCGGCGTATTCCTAAGTATTGTAGTTTAGGAGATATTGACAGATTTAGACATTTTTGGGGGTATGAAAATTTCTGTAAAGTTCAATTCGACCAAGATTTTTCTATGTTCCCGAAGGCCTACAGCTACAACTCCGCTACCAGATTGTAGCACTCCGATAGTTACATCGAATGAGCCTATCGGCGTATTCCTAGGTATTGTAGTTTAGGAGATATTGACAGATTTAGACATTTTTGGGGGTATGAAAATTTCTGAAAAGTTCAATTGGACCAAGATTTTTCCATGTTTTCGAAGGCCTACAGCTACAACTCCGCTACCAGATTGTAGCACTCCGAAAGTTACATCGAATGAGCCTATCGGCGTATTCCTAGGTATTGTAGTTTAGGAGATATTGACAGATTTAGACATTTTTGGGGGTATGAAAATTTCTGAAAAGTTCAATTCGACCAAGATTTTTCTATGTTCCCGAAGGCCTACAGCTACAACTCCGCTACCAGATTGTAGCACTCCGAAAGTTACATCGAATGAGCCTATCGGCGTATTCCTAGGTATTGTAGTTTAGGAGATATTGACAGATTTAGACATTTTTGGGGGTATGAAAATTTCTGAAAAGTTCAATTGGACCAAGATTTTTCTATGTTCCCGAAGGCCTACAGCTACAACTCCGCTACCAGATTGTAGCACTCCGAAAGTTACATCGAATGAGCCTATCGGCGTATTCCTAGGTATTGTAGTTTAGGAGATATTGACAGATTTGGACATTTTTGGGGGTATGAAAATTTCTGAAAAGTTCAATTCGACCAAGATTTTTCTATGTTCCCGAAGGCCTACAGCTACAACTCCGCTACCAGATTGCAGCACTCCGAAAGTTACATCGAATGAGCCTATCGGCGTATTCCTAGGTATTGTAGTTTAGGAGATATTGACAGATTTAGACATTTTTGGGGGTATGAAAATTTCTGAAAAGTTCAATTGGACCAAGATTTTTCTATGTTCCCGAAGGCCTACAGCTACAACTCCGCTACCAGATTGTAGCACTCCGAAAGTTACATCGAATGAGCCTATCGGCGTATTCCTAGGTATTGTAGTTTAGGAGATATTGACAGATTTAGACATTTTTGGAGGTATGAAAATTTCTGAAAAGTTCAATTGGACCAAGATTTTTCTATGTTCCCGAAGGCCTACAGCTACAACTCCGCTACCAGATTGTAGCACTCCGAAAGTTACATCGAATGAGCCTATCGGCGTATTCCTAGGTATTGTAGTTTAGGAGATATTGACAGATTTAGACATTTTTGGGGGTATGAAAATTTCTGTAAAGTTCAATTCGACCAAGATTTTTCTATGTTCCCGAAGGCCTACAGCTACAACTCCGCTACCAGATTGTAGCACTCCGAAAGTTACATCGAATGAGCCTATCGGCGTATTCCTAGGTATTGTAGTTTAGGAGATATTGACAGATTTAGACATTTTTGGGGGTATGAAAATTTCTGAAGAGTTCAATTGGACCAAGATTTTTCTATGTTCCCGAAGGCCTACAGCTACAACTCCGCTACCAGATTGTAGCACTCCGAAAGTTACATCGAATGAGCCTATCGGCGTATTCCTAGGTATTGTAGTTTAGGAGATATTGACAGATTTAGATATTTTTGGGGGTATGAAAATTTCTGAAAAGTTCAATTCGACCAAGATTTTTCTATGTTCCCGAAGGCCTACAGCTACAACTCCGCTACCAGATTGTAGCACTCCGAAAGTTACATCGAATGAGCCTATCGGCGTATTCCTAGGTATTGTAGTTTAGGAGATATTGACAGATTTAGACATTTTTGGGGGTATGAAAATTTCTGAAAAGTTCAATTCGACCAAGATTTTTCTATGTTCCCGAAGGCCTACAGCAGTGGTTCTTAACCTTTTTTCTTCCAGCGCCCCCTTTCAAAAATTATCGTGCTCCAGCGCCCCCCATATTCATATTTTAAGGAATGTAATAAAGACAATGAGTAAGAGGGAGGGCCGTAACAGCACTTCGTTAACCCCCCCAAAAACGATTGCCTTGCGCACCCATAGCGTGATAAACCGAACTTCTGAGGGCTTCGCCCCCACGAACCCCATATTTTGATGGTCAGCAAAGTTTGTGTGGCCTGGTCGCCCTAGGTACCAAAATTTTCCATAATGCATGAATGAATAAGTGGTAATTACATATATAAGTCGCTATCAACTTTTTATCCTCTCAGCCCACGTAATCAGATTTACCAGTAGCACTGAGTGAGCTGTTGTATAGGAAAATAAAGGGCTCGTAATTAATAATTAAACATATTCGGGCGTGCCCGCAGGTACAATTATTCGTTACCAGGGCGGTAACAGCACTTCGTCAGCCCCCCCCCCCCAAACAAAAAAACGTTGGTCCTGGGCCCCATCGGGTGATAAACCAAACTTCCGGGGGACTTCACTCCCAGACCCCCATTAGGCTGTTCGCTATTTGCTGATAGCCTATTGGGTATCTACATTGGGTGTCCATTTACTGAGGCAGCTATTCTCGCCTATTCGCGCGAAGTGCGAAAAATTTCACTAATTAATTATTGAATTGGTCAATATCATTGGGAATCGCATGTAAATTGAGATCAATTTTTATCCTCTCTCTGCTCACGTAAACACATTTACCGGTAGAGCTGAGTGAGGTGCAATGTTCCCTCTAAGCTGCGCACGTGCGCAGTGCTGACACGGTCTCTGCACACAGAAAATCTAGGTTGGGCACAACAAATCCGGAGTGATTACCTTTTTTTTTAGTCGTTACGCACTGTTGTCCAAGGGTCAGCGCACTGAGTTGTTGAGTGTGCGCAGACTCATCAAAACTAGAAGCGAACATTGTAAGGTTTCTTGGAAACTGAAGGGCCCGTTACTAATAATTAAACATATTCGGGCGGGCGAATCCGTTGATATGACTTCGTTGCATGATGTTATTTCGTGAGCCCCTGTCTCCAATATCAAAAAATATAGAATCGCTCAACGGAGATATCGCTCAACAGGAATATCCCTGTCGCCCAATCGTACTAAACTAAAAGACGCACACGATTTCAGATTGGTATTTCTTCACTGACATATAATTTTTCCCTGCCAGATGGAATTCGTCTTCTGGGGTTCAGATTGCCAAGACAGGAACATTCGGTGTGAGTCATTTAGGCGCCCATGGACAATTAAACCTATATGTATTTTGAAAGCTATATGTAACGAAGTTTTCGGTGTTAATTTGCTCTGAATACTCATTAAGGATATGTCCTATCACCACATCATCTACTGCGAAGCCATTTTTCTCCAGCGCCCCCCATACCGCCCCCCTGAGCCCAGCGCCCCCCATATCGCCCCCTGAGCGTTTCCGCCCCCCGCCAAGATCGCCAGCGCCCCCTGGGGGGCGCTGGGGGCAAGGTTAACAACCACTGGCCTACAGCTACAACTCCGCTACCAGATTGTAGCACTCCGAAAGTTACATCGAATGAGCCTATCGGCGTATTCCTAGGTATTGTAGTTTAGGAGATATTGACAGATTTAGACATTTTTGGGGGTATGAAAATTTCTGAAAAGTTCAATTCGACCAAGATTTTTCTATGTTCCCGAAGGCCTACAGCTACAACTCCGCTACCAGATTGTAGCACTCCGAAAGTTACATCGAATGAGCCTATCGGCGTATTCCTAGGTATTGTAGTTTAGGAGATATTGACAGATTTGGACATTTTTGGGGGTATGAAAATTTCTGAAAAGTTCAATTGGACCAAGATTTTTCTATATTCCCGAAGGCCTACAGCTACAACTCCGCTACCAGATTGTAGCACTCCGAAAGTTACATCGAATGAGCCTATCGGCGTATTCCTAGGTATTGTAGTTTAGGAGATATTGACAGATTTAGACATTTTTGGGGGTATGAAAATTTCTGAAAAGTTCAATTCGACCAAGATTTTTCTATGTTCCCGAAGGCCTACAGCTACAACTCCGCTACCAGATTGTAGCACTCCGAAAGTTACATCGAATGAGCCTATCGGCGTATTTCTAGGTATTGTAGTTTAGGAGATATTGACAGATTTAGACATTTTTGGGGGTATGAAAATTTCTGAAAAGTTCAATTGGACCAAGATTTTTCTATGTTCCCGAAGGCCTACAGCTACAACTCCGCTACCAGATTGTAGCACTCCGAAAGTTACATCGAATGAGCCTATCGGCGTATTCCTAGGTATTGTAGTTTAGGAGATATTGACAGATTTAGACATTTTTGGGGGTATGAGAATTTCTGAAAAGTTCAATTCGACCAAGATTTTTCTATGTTCCCGAAGGCCTACAGCTACAACTCCGCTACCAGATTGTTGCACTCCGAAAGTTACATCGAATGAGCCTATCGGCGTATTCCTAGGTATTGTAGTTTAGGAGATATTGACAGATTTAGACATTTTTGGGGGTATGAAAATTTCTGAAAAGTTCAATTGGACCAAGATTTTTCTATGTTCCCGAAGGCCTACAGCTACAACTCCGCTACCAGATTGTAGCACTCCGTAAGTTACATCGAATGAGCCTATCGGCGTATTCCTAGGTATTGTAGTTTAGGAGATATTGACAGATTTAGACATTTTTGGGGGTTTGAAAATTTCTGAAAAGTTCAATTCGACCAAGATTTTTCTATGTTCCCGAAGGCCTACAGCTACAACTCCGCTACCAGATTGTAGCACTCCGAAAGTTACATCGAATGAGCCTATCGGCGTATTCCTAGGTATTGTAGTTTAGGAGATATTGACAGATTTAGACATTTTTGGGGGTATGAAAATTTCTGAAAAGTTCAATTCGACCAAGATTTTTCTATGTTCCCGAAGGCCTACAGCTACAACTCCGCTACCAGATTGTAGCACTCCAAAAGTTACATCGAATGAGCCTATCGGCGTATTCCTAGGTATTGTAGTTTAGGAGATATTGACAGATTTAGACATTTTTGGGGGTATGAAAATTTCTGAAAAGTTCAATTGGACCAAGATTTTTCTATGTTCCCGAAGGCCTACAGCTACAACTCCGCTACCAGATTGTAGCACTCCGAAAGTTACATCGAATGAGCCTATCGGCGTATTCCTAGGTATTGTAGTTTAGGAGATATTGACAGATTTAGACATTTTTGGGGGTATGAAAATTTCTGAAAAGTTCAATTCG
Organism: Botryllus schlosseri; assembly: GCF_051294905.1. Taxonomy (NCBI): domain Eukaryota; kingdom Metazoa; phylum Chordata; class Ascidiacea; order Stolidobranchia; family Styelidae; genus Botryllus; species Botryllus schlosseri. Next base: position 71,142 of record NW_027648634.1, read on the forward strand.
ACCAAGATTTTTCTATGTTCCCGAAGGCCTACAGCTACAACTCCGCTACCAGATTGTAGCACTCCGAAAGTTACATCGAATGAGCCTATCGGCGTATTCCTAGGTATTGTAGTTTAGGAGATATTGACAGATTTAGACATTTTTGGGGGTATGAAAATTTCTGAAAAGTTCAATTCGACCAAGATTTTTCTATGTTCCCGAAGGCCTACAGCTACAACTCCGCTACCAGATTGTAGCACTCCGAAAGTTACATCGAATGAGCCTATCCGCGTATTCCTAGGTATTGTAGTTTAGGAGATATTGACAGATTTAGACATTTTTGGGGGTATGAAAATTTCTGAAAAGTTCAATTCGACCAAGATTTTTCTATGTTCCCGAAGGCCTACAGCTACAACTCCGCTACCAGATTGTAGCACTCCGAAAGTTACATCGAATGAGCCTATCGGCGTATTCCTAGGTATTGTAGTTTAGGAGATATTTACAGATTTAGACATTTTTGGGGGTATGAAAATTTCTGAAAAGTTCAATTGGACCAAGATTTTTCTATGTTCCCGAAGGCCTACAGCTACAACTCCGCTACCAGATTGTAGCACTCCGAAAGTTACATCGAATGAGCCTATCGGCGTATTCCTAGGTATTGTAGATTAGGAGATATTGACAGATTTAGACATTTTTGGGGGTATGAAAATTTCTGAAAAGTTCAATTCGACCAAGATTTTTCTATGTTCCCGAAGGCCTACAGCTACAACTCCGCTACCAGATTGTAGCACTCCGAAAGTTACATCGAATGAGCCTATCGGCGTATTCCTAGGTATTGTAGTTTAGGAGATATTGACAGATTTAGACATTTTTGGGGGTATGAAAATTTCTGAAAAGTTCAATTGGACCAAGATTTTTCTATGTTCCCGAAGGCCTATAGCTACAACTCCGCTACCAGATTGTAGCACTCCGAAAGTTACATCGAATGAGCCTATCGGCGTATTCCTAGGTATTGTAGTTTAGGAGATATTGACAGATTTAGACATTTTTGGGGGTATGAAAATTTCTGAAAAGTTCAATTCGACCAAGATTTTTCTATGTTCCCGAAGGCCTACAGCTACAACTCCGCTACCAGATTGTAGCACTCCGAAAGTTACATCGAATGAGCCTATCGGCGTATTCCTTGGTATTGTAGTTTAGGAGATATTGACAGATTTAGACATTTTTGGGGGTATGAAAATTTCTGAAAAGTTCAATTGGACCAAGATTTTTCTATGTTCCCGAAGGCCTACAGCTACAACTCCGCTACCAGATTGTAGCACTCCGAAAGTTACATCGAATGAGCCTATCGGCGTATTCCTAGGTATTGTAGTTTAGGAGATATTGACAGATTTAGACATTTTTGGGGGTATGAAAATTTCTGAAAAGTTCAATTGGACCAAGATTTTTCTATGTTCCCGAAGGCCTACAGCTACAACTCCGCTACCAGATTGTAGCACTCCGAAAGTTACAGCGAATGAGCCTATCGGCGTATTCCTAGGTATTGTAGTTTAGGAGATATTGACAGATTTAGACATTTTTGGGGGTATGAAAATTTCTGAAAAGTTCAATTCGACCAAGATTTTTCTATGTTCCCGAAGGCCTACAGCTATAACTCCGCTACCAGATTGTAGCACTCCGAAAGTTACATCGAATGAGCCTATCGGCGTATTCCTAGGTATTGTAGTTTAGGGGATATTGACAGATTTAGACATTTTTGGGGGTATGAAAATTTCTGAAAAGTTCAATTGGACCAAGATTTTTCTATGTTCCCGAAGGCCTACAGCTACAACTCCGCTACCAGATTGTAGCACTCCGAAAGTTACATCGAATGAGCCTATCGGCGTATTCCTAGGTATTGTAGTTTAGGAGATATTGACAGATTTGGACATTTTTGGGGGTATGAAAATTTCTGAAAAGTTCAATTCGACCAAGATTTTTCTATGTTCCCGAAGGCCTACAGCTACAACTCCGCTACCAGATTGTAGCACTCCGAAAGTTACATCGAATGAGCCTATCGGCGTATTCCTAGGTATTGTAGTTTAGGAGATATTGACAGATTTAGACATTTTTGGGGGTATGAAAATTTATGGAAAGTTCAATTCGACCAAGATTTTTCTATGTTCCCGAAGGCCTACAGCTACAACTCCGCTACCAGATTGTAGCACTCCGAAAGTTACATCGAATGAGCCTATCGGCGTATTCCTAGGTATTGTAGTTTAGGAGATATTGACAGATTTGGACATTTTTGGGGGTATGAAAATTTCTGAAAAGTTCAATTCGACCAAGATTTTTCTATGTTCCCGAAGGCCTACAGCTACAACTCCGCTACCAGATTGTAGCACTCCGAAAGTTACATCGAATGAGCCTATCGGCGTATTCCTAGGTATTGTAGTTTAGGAGATATTGACAGATTTAGACATTTTTGGGGGTATGAAAATTTCTGAAAAGTTCAATTCGACCAAGATTTTTCTATGTTCCCGAAGGCCTACAGCTACAACTCCGCTACCAGATTGTAGCACTCCGAAAGTTACATCGAATGAGCCTATCGGCGTATTCCTAGGTATTGTAGTTTAGGAGATATTGACAGATTTAGACATTTTTGGGGGTATGAAAATTTCTGAAAAGTTCAATTCGACCAAGATTTTTCTATGTTCCCGAAGGCCTACAGCTACAACTCCGCTACCAGATTGTAGCACTCCGAAAGTTACATCGAATGAGCCTATCCGCGTATTCCTAGGTATTGTAGTTTAGGAGATATTGACAGATTTAGACATTTTTGGGGGTATGAAAATTTCTGAAAAGTTCAATTCGACCAAGATTTTTCTATGTTCCCGAAGGCCTACAGCTACAACTCCGCTACCAGATTGTAGCACTCCGAAAGTTACATCGAATGAGCCTATCGGCGTATTCCTAGGTATTGTAGTTTAGGAGATATTTACAGATTTAGACATTTTTGGGGGTATGAAAATTTCTGAAAAGTTCAATTGGACCAAGATTTTTCTATGTTCCCGAAGGCCTACAGCTACAACTCCGCTACCAGATTGTAGCACTCCGAAAGTTACATCGAATGAGCCTATCGGCGTATTCCTAGGTATTGTAGATTAGGAGATATTGACAGATTTAGACATTTTTGGGGGTATGAAAATTTCTGAAAAGTTCAATTCGACCAAGATTTTTCTATGTTCCCGAAGGCCTACAGCTACAACTCCGCTACCAGATTGTAGCACTCCGAAAGTTACATCGAATGAGCCTATCGGCGTATTCCTAGGTATTGTAGTTTAGGAGATATTGACAGATTTAGACATTTTTGGGGGTATGAAAATTTCTGAAAAGTTCAATTGGACCAAGATTTTTCTATGTTCCCGAAGGCCTATAGCTACAACTCCGCTACCAGATTGTAGCACTCCGAAAGTTACATCGAATGAGCCTATCGGCGTATTCCTAGGTATTGTAGTTTAGGAGATATTGACAGATTTAGACATTTTTGGGGGTATGAAAATTTCTGAAAAGTTCAATTCGACCAAGATTTTTCTATGTTCCCGAAGGCCTACAGCTACAACTCCGCTACCAGATTGTAGCACTCCGAAAGTTACATCGAATGAGCCTATCGGCGTATTCCTTGGTATTGTAGTTTAGGAGATATTGACAGATTTAGACATTTTTGGGGGTATGAAAATTTCTGAAAAGTTCAATTGGACCAAGATTTTTCTATGTTCCCGAAGGCCTACAGCTACAACTCCGCTACCAGATTGTAGCACTCCGAAAGTTACATCGAATGAGCCTATCGGCGTATTCCTAGGTATTGTAGTTTAGGAGATATTGACAGATTTAGACATTTTTGGGGGTATGAAAATTTCTGAAAAGTTCGATTGGACCAAGATTTTTCTATGTTCCCGAAGGCCTACAGCTACAACTCCGCTACCAGATTGTAGCACTCCGAAAGTTACAGCGAATGAGCCTATCGGCGTATTCCTAGGTATTGTAGTTTAGGAGATATTGACAGATTTAGACATTTTTTGGGGTATGAAAATTTCTGAAAAGTTCAATTCGACCAAGATTTTTCTATGTTCCCGAAGGCCTACAGCTATAACTCCGCTACCAGATTGTAGCACTCCGAAAGTTACATCGAATGAGCCTATCGGCGTATTCCTAGGTATTGTAGTTTAGGGGATATTGACAGATTTAGACATTTTTGGGGGTATGAAAATTTCTGAAAAGTTCAATTGGACCAAGATTTTTCTATGTTCCCGAAGGCCTACAGCTACAACTCCGCTACCAGATTGTAGCACTCCGAAAGTTACATCGAATGAGCCTATCGGCGTATTCCTAGGTATTGTAGTTTAGGAGATATTGACAGATTTGGACATTTTTGGGGGTATGAAAATTTCTGAAAAGTTCAATTCGACCAAGATTTTTCTATGTTCCCGAAGGCCTACAGCTACAACTCCGCTACCAGATTGTAGCACTCCGAAAGTTACATCGAATGAGCCTATCGGCGTATTCCTAGATATTGTAGTTTAGGAGATATTGACAGATTTAGACATTTTTGGGGGTATGAAAATTTATGGAAAGTTCAATTCGACCAAGATTTTTCTATGTTCCCGAAGGCCTACAGCTACAACTCCGCTACCAGATTGTAGCACTCCGAAAGTTACATCGAATGAGCCTATCGGCGTATTCCTAGGTATTGTAGTTTAGGAGATATTGACAGATTTGGACATTTTTGGGGGTATGAAAATTTCTGAAAAGTTCAATTCGACCAAGATTTTTCTATGTTCCCGAAGGCCTACAGCTACAACTCCGCTACCAGATTGTAGCACTCCGAAAGTTACATCGAATGAGCCTATCGGCGTATTCCTAGGTATTGTAGTTTAGGAGATATTGACAGATTTAGACATTTTTGGGAGTGTGAAAATTTCTGAAAAGTTCAATTGGACCAAGATTTTTCTATGTTCCCGAAGGCCTACAGCTACAACTCCGCTACCAGATTGTAGCACTCCGAAAGTTACATCGAATGAGCCTATCGGCGTATTCCTAGGTATTGTAGTTTAGGAGATATTGACAGATTTAGACATTTTTGGGGGTATGAAAATTTCTGAAAAGTTCAATTGGACCAAGATTTTTCTATGTTCCCGAAGGCCTACAGCTACAACTCCGCTACCAGATTGTAGCACTCCGAAAGTTACATCGAATGAGCCTATCGGCGTATTCCTAGGTATTGTAGTTTAGGAGATATTGACAGATTTAGACATTTTTGGGGGTATGAAAATTTCTGAAAAGTTCAATTCGACCAAGATTTTTCTATGTTCCCGAAGGCCTACAGCTACAACTCCGCTACCAGATTGTAGCACTCCGAAAGTTACATCGAATGAGCCTATCGGCGTATTCCTAGGTATTGTAGTTTAGGAGATATTGACAGATTTAGACATTTTTGGGGGTATGAAAATTTCTGAAAAGTTCAATTGGACCAAGATTTTTCTATGTTCCCGAAGGCCTACAGCTACAACTCCGCTACCAGATTGTAGCACTCCGAAAGTTACATCGAATGAGCCTATCGGCGTATTCCTAGGTATTGTAGTTTAGGAGATATTGACAGATTTGGACATTTTTGGGGGTATGAAATTTCTGAAAAGTTCAATTCGACCAAGATTTTTCTATGTTCCCGAAGGCCTACAGCTACAACTCCGCTACCAGATCGTAGCACTCCGAAAGTTACATCGAATGAGCCTATCGGCGTATTCCTAGGTATTGTAGTTTACGAGATATTGACAGATTTAGACATTTTTGGGGGTATGAAAATTTATGGAAAGTTCAATTCGACCAAGATTTTTCTATGTTCCCGAAGGCCTACAGCTACAACTCCGCTACCAGATTGTAGCACTCCGAAAGTTACATCGAATGAGCCTATCGGCGTATTCCTAGGTATTGTAGTTTAGGAGATATTGACAGATTTAGACATTTTTGGGGGTATGAAAATTTCTGAAAAGTTCAATTGGACCAAGATTTTTCTATGTTCCCGAAGGCCTACAGCTACAACTCCGCGACCAGATTGTAGCACTCCGAAAGTTACATCGAATGAGCCTATCGGCGTATTCCTAGGTATTGTAGTTTAGGAGATATTGACAGATTTAGACATTTTTGGGGGTATGAAAATTTCTGAAAAGTTCAATTCGACCAAGATTTTTCTATGTCCCCGAAGGCCTACAGCTACAACTCCGCTACCAGATTGTAGCACTCCGAAAGTTACATCGAATGAGCCTATCGGCGTATTCCTAGGTATTGTAGTTTAGGAGATATTGACAGATTTAGACATTTTTGGGGGTATGAAAATTTCTGAAAAGTTCAATTGGACCAAGATTTTTCTATGTTCCCGAAGGCCTATAGCTACAACTCCGCTACCAGATTGTAGCACTCCGAAAGTTACATCGAATGAGCCTATTGGCGTATTCCTAGGTATTGTAGTTTAGGAGATATTGACAGATTTAGACATTTTTGGGGGTATGAAAATTTCTGAAAAGTTCAATTGGACCAAGATTTTTCTATGTTCCCGAAGGCCTACAGCTACAACTCCGCTACCAGATTGTAGCACTCCGAAAGTTACATCGAATGAGCCTATCGGCGTATTCCTAGGTATTGTAGATTAGGAGATATTGACAGATTTAGACATTTTTGGGGGTATGAAAATTTCTGAAAAGTTCAATTCGACCAAGATTTTTCTATGTTCCCGAAGGCCTACAGCTACAACTCCGCTACCAGATTGTAGCACTCCGAAAGTTACATCGAATGAGCCTATCGGCGTATTCCTAGGTATTGTAGTTTAGGAGATATTGACAGATTTAGACATTTTTGGAGGTATGGAAATTTCTGAAAAGTTCAATTGGACCAAGATTTTTCTATGTTACCGAAGGCCTACAGCTACAACTCCGCTACCAGATTGTAGCACTCCGAAAGTTACATCGAATGAGCCTATCGGCGTATTCCCAGGTATTGTAGTTTAGAAGATATTGACAGATTTAGACATTTTTGGGGGTATGAAAATTTCTGAAAAGTTCAATTCGACCAAGATTTTTCTATGTTCCCGAAGGCCTACAGCTACAACTCCGCTACCAGATTGTAGCACTCCGAAAGTTACATCGAATGAGCCTATCCGCGTATTCCTAGGTATTGTAGTTTAGGAGATATTGACAGATTTAGACATTTTTGGGGGTATGAAAATTTCTGAAAAGTTCAATTCGACCAAGATTTTTCTATGTTCCCGAAGGCCTACAGCTACAACTCCGCTACCAGATTGTAGCACTCCGAAAGTTACATCGAATGAGCCTATCGGCGTATTCCTAGGTATTGTAGTTTAGGAGATATTTACAGATTTAGACATTTTTGGGGGTATGAAAATTTCTGAAAAGTTCAATTGGACCAAGATTTTTCTATGTTCCCGAAGGCCTACAGCTACAACTCCGCTACCAGATTGTAGCACTCCGAAAGTTACATCGAATGAGCCTATCGGCGTATTCCTAGGTATTGTAGATTAGGAGATATTGACAGATTTAGACATTTTTGGGGGTATGAAAATTTCTGAAAAGTTCAATTCGACCAAGATTTTTCTATGTTCCCGAAGGCCTACAGCTACAACTCCGCTACCAGATTGTAGCACTCCGAAAGTTACATCGCATGAGCCTATCGGCGTATTCCTAGGTATTGTAGTTTAGGAGATATTGACAGATTTAGACATTTTTGGGGGTATGAAAATTTCTGAAAAGTTCAATTGGACCAAGATTTTTCTATGTTCCCGAAGGCCTATAGCTACAACTCCGCTACCAGATTGTAGCACTCCGAAAGTTACATCGAATGAGCCTATCGGCGTATTCCTAGGTATTGTAGTTTAGGAGATATTGACAGATTTAGACATTTTTGGGGGTATGAAAATTTCTGAAAAGTTCAATTCGACCAAGATTTTTCTATGTTCCCGAAGGCCTACAGCTACAACTCCGCTACCAGATTGTAGCACTCCGAAAGTTACATCGAATGAGCCTATCGGCGTATTCCTTGGTATTGTAGTTTAGGAGATATTGACAGATTTAGACATTTTTGGGGGTATGAAAATTTCTGAAAAGTTCAATTGGACCAAGATTTTTCTATGTTCCCGAAGGCCTACAGCTACAACTCCGCTACCAGATTGTAGCACTCCGAAAGTTACATCGAATGAGCCTATCGGCGTATTCCTAGGTATTGTAGTTTAGGAGATATTGACAGATTTAGACATTTTTGGGGGTATGAAAATTTCTGAAAAGTTCAATTGGACCAAGATTTTTCTATGTTCCCGAAGGCCTACAGCTACAACTCCGCTACCAGATTGTAGCACTCCGAAAGTTACAGCGAATGAGCCTATCGGCGTATTCCTAGGTATTGTAGTTTAGGAGATATTGACAGATTTAGACATTTTTGGGGGTATGAAAATTTCTGAAAAGTTCAATTCGACCAAGATTTTTCTATGTTCCCGAAGGCCTACAGCTATAACTCCGCTACCAGATTGTAGCACTCCGAAAGTTACATCGAATGAGCCTATCGGCGTATTCCTAGGTATTGTAGTTTAGGGGATATTGACAGATTTAGACATTTTTGGGGGTATGAAAATTTCTGAAAAGTTCAATTGGACCAAGATTTTTCTATGTTCCCGAAGGCCTACAGCTACAACTCCGCTACCAGATTGTAGCACTCCGAAAGTTACATCGAATGAGCCTATCGGCGTATTCCTAGGTATTGTAGTTTAGGAGATATTGACAGATTTGGACATTTTTGGGGGTATGAAAATTTCTGAAAAGTTCAATTCGACCAAGATTTTTCTATGTTCCCGAAGGCCTACAGCTACAACTCCGCTACCAGATTGTAGCACTCCGAAAGTTACATCGAATGAGCCTATCGGCGTATTCCTAGGTATTGTAGTTTAGGAGATATTGACAGATTTAGACATTTTTGGGGGTATGAAAATTTATGGAAAGTTCAATTCGACCAAGATTTTTCTATGTTCCCGAAGGCCTACAGCTACAACTCCGCTACCAGATTGTAGCACTCCGAAAGTTACATCGAATGAGCCTATCGGCGTATTCCTAGGTATTGTAGTTTAGGAGATATTGACAGATTTGGACATTTTTGGGGGTATGAAAATTTCTGAAAAGTTCAATTCGACCAAGATTTTTCTATGTTCCCGAAGGCCTACAGCTACAACTCCGCTACCAGATTGTAGCACTCCGAAAGTTACATCGAATGAGCCTATCGGCGTATTCCTAGGTATTGTAGTTTAGGAGATATTGACAGATTTAGACATTTTTGGGAGTGTGAAAATTTCTGAAAAGTTCAATTGGACCAAGATTTTTCTATGTTCCCGAAGGCCTACAGCTACAACTCCGCTACCAGATTGTAGCACTCCGAAAGTTACATCGAATGAGCCTATCGGCGTATTCCTAGGTATTGTAGTTTAGGAGATATTGACAGATTTAGACATTTTTGGGGGTATGAAAATTTCTGAAAAGTTCAATTGGACCAAGATTTTTCTATGTTCCCGAAGGCCTACAGCTACAACTCCGCTACCAGATTGTAGCACTCCGAAAGTTACATCGAATGAGCCTATCGGCGTATTCCTAGGTATTGTAGTTTAGGAGATATTGACAGATTTAGACATTTTTGGGGGTATGAAAATTTCTGAAAAGTTCAATTCGACCAAGATTTTTCTATGTTCCCGAAGGCCTACAGCTACAACTCCGCTACCAGATTGTAGCACTCCGAAAGTTACATCGAATGAGCCTATCGGCGTATTCCTAGGTATTGTAGTTTAGGAGATATTGACAGATTTAGACATTTTTGGGGGTATGAAAATTTCTGAAAAGTTCAATTGGACCAAGATTTTTCTATGTTCCCGAAGGCCTACAGCTACAACTCCGCTACCAGATTGTAGCACTCCGAAAGTTACATCGAATGAGCCTATCGGCGTATTCCTAGGTATTGTAGTTTAGGAGATATTGACAGATTTGGACATTTTTGGGGGTATGAAATTTCTGAAAAGTTCAATTCGACCAAGATTTTTCTATGTTCCCGAAGGCCTACAGCTACAACTCCGCTACCAGATCGTAGCACTCCGAAAGTTACATCGAATGAGCCTATCGGCGTATTCCTAGGTATTGTAGTTTACGAGATATTGACAGATTTAGACATTTTTGGGGGTATGAAAATTTCTGTAAAGTTCAATTGGACCAAGATTTTTCTATGTTCCCGAAGGCCTACAGCTACAACTCCGCTACCAGATTGTAGCACTCCGAAAGTTACATCGAATGAGCCTATCGGCGTATTCCTAGGTATTGTAGTTTAGGAGATATTGACAGATTTAGACATTTTTGGGGGTATGAAAATTTATGGAAAGTTCAATTCGACCAAGATTTTTCTATGTTCCCGAAGGCCTACAGCTACAACTCCGCTACCAGATTGTAGCACTCCGAAAGTTACATCGAATGAGCCTATCGGCGTATTCCTAGGTATTGTAGTTTAGGAGATATTGACAGATTTAGACATTTTTGGGGGTATGAAAATTTCTGAAAAGTTCAATTGGACCAAGATTTTTCTATGTTCCCGAAGGCCTACAGCTACAACTCCGCGACCAGATTGTAGCACTCCGAAAGTTACATCGAATGAGCCTATCGGCGTATTCCTAGGTATTGTAGTTTAGGAGATATTGACAGATTTAGACATTTTTGGGGGTATGAAAATTTCTGAAAAGTTCAATTCGACCAAGATTTTTCTATGTCCCCGAAGGCCTACAGCTACAACTCCGCTACCAGATTGTAGCACTCCGAAAGTTACATCGAATGAGCCTATCGGCGTATTCCTAGGTATTGTAGTTTAGGAGATATTGACAGATTTAGACATTTTTGGGGGTATGAAAATTTCTGAAAAGTTCAATTGGACCAAGATTTTTCTATGTTCCCGAAGGCCTATAGCTACAACTCCGCTACCAGATTGTAGCACTCCGAAAGTTACATCGAATGAGCCTATTGGCGTATTCCTAGGTATTGTAGTTTAGGAGATATTGACAGATTTAGACATTTTTGGGGGTATGAAAATTTCTGAAAAGTTCAATTGGACCAAGATTTTTCTATGTTCCCGAAGGCCTACAGCTACAACTCCGCTACCAGATTGTAGCACTCCGAAAGTTACATCGAATGAGCCTATCGGCGTATTCCTAGGTATTGTAGATTAGGAGATATTGACAGATTTAGACATTTTTGGGGGTATGAAAATTTCTGAAAAGTTCAATTCGACCAAGATTTTTCTATGTTCCCGAAGGCCTACAGCTACAACTCCGCTACCAGATTGTAGCACTCCGAAAGTTACATCGAATGAGCCTATCGGCGTATTCCTAGGTATTGTAGTTTAGGAGATATTGACAGATTTAGACATGTTTGGGGGTATGAAAATTTCTGAAAAGTTCAATTGGACCAAGATTTTTCTATGTTCCCGAAGGCCTATAGCTACAACTCCGCTACCAGATTGTAGCACTCCGAAAGTTACATCGAATGAGCCTATCGGCGTATTCCTAGGTATTGTAGTTTAGGAGATATTGACAGATTTAGACATTTTTGGGGGTATGAAAATTTCTGAAAAGTTCAATTGGACCAAGATTTTTCTATGTTCCCGAAGGCCTACAGCTACAACTCCGCTACCAGATTGTAGCACTCCGAAAGTTACATCGAATGAGCCTATCGGCGTATTCCTAGGTATTGTAGTTTAGGAGATATTGACAGATTTAGACATTTTTGGGGGTATGAAAATTTCTGAAAAGTTCAATTGGACCAAGATTTTTCTATGTTCCCGAAGGCCTATAGCTACAACTCCGCTACCAGATTGTAGCACTCCGAAAGTTACACCGAATGAGCCTATTGGCGTATTCCTAGGTATTGTAGTTTAGGAGATATTGACAGATTTAGACATTTTTGGGGGTATGAAAATTTCTGAAAAGTTCAATTGGACCAAGATTTTTCTATGTTCCCGAAGGCCTACAGCTACAACTCCGCTACCAGATTGTAGCACTCCGAAAGTTACATCGAATGAGCCTATCGGCGTATTCCTAGGTATTGTAGATTAGGAGATATTGACAGATTTAGACATTTTTGGGGGTATGAAAATTTCTGAAAAGTTCAATTCGACCAAGATTTTTCTATGTTCCCGAAGGCCTACAGCTACAACTCCGCTACCAGATTGTAGCACTCCGAAAGTTACATCGAATGAGCCTATCGGCGTATTCCTAGGTATTGTAGTTTAGGAGATATTGACAGATTTAGACATGTTTGGGGGTATGAAAATTTCTGAAAAGTTCAATTGGACCAAGATTTTTCTATGTTCCCGAAGGCCTATAGCTACAACTCCGCTACCAGATTGTAGCACTCCGAAAGTTACATCGAATGAGCCTATCGGCGTATTCCTAGGTATTGTAGTTTAGGAGATATTGACAGATTTAGACATTTTTGGGGGTATGAAAATTTCTGAAAAGTTCAATTGGACCAAGATTTTTCTATGTTCCCGAAGGCCTACAGCTACAACTCCGCTACCAGATTGTAGCACTCCGAAAGTTACATCGAATGAGCCTATCGGCGTATTCCTAGGTATTGTAGTTTAGGAGATATTGACAGATTTAGACATTTTTGGGGTATGAAAATTTCTGAAAAGTTCAATTCGACCAAGATTTTTCTATGTTCCCGAAGGCCTACAGCTACAACTCCGCTACCAGATTGTAGCACTCCGAAAGTTACATCGAATGAGCCTATCGGCGTATTCCTAGGTATTGTAGTTTAGGAGATATTGACAGATTTAGACATTTTTGGAGGTATGGAAATTTCTGAAAAGTTCAATTGGACCAAGATTTTTCTATGTTCCCGAAGGCCTACAGCTACAACTCCGCTACCAGATTGTAGCACTCCGAAAGTTACATCGAATGAGCCTATCGGCGTATTCCTAGGTATTGTAGTTTAGGAGATATTGACAGATTTAGACATTTTTGGGGGTATGAAAATTTCTGAAAAGTTCAATTCGACCAAGATTTTTCTATGTTCCCGAAGGCCTACAGCTACAACTCCGCTACCAGATTGTAGCACTCCGAAAGTTACATCGAATGAGCCTATCGGCGTATTCCTAGGTATTGTAGTTTAGGAGATATTGACAGATTTAGACATTTTTGGGGGTATGAAAATTTCTGAAAAGTTCAATTCGACCAAGATTTTTCTATGTTCCCGAAGGCCTACAGCTACAACTCCGCTACCAGATTGTAGCACTCCGAAAGTTACATCGAATGAGCCTATCGGCGTATTCCTAGGTATTGTAGTTTAGGAGATATTGACAGATTTAGACATTTTTGGGGGTATGAAAATTTCTGAAAAGTTCAATTGGACCAAGATTTTTCTATGTTCCCGAAGGCCTACAGCTACAACTCCGCTACCAGATTGTAGCACTCCGAAAGTTACATCGAATGAGCCTATCGGCGTATTCCTAGGTATTGTAGTTTAGGAGATATTGACAGATTTATACATTTTTGGGGGTATGAAAATTTCTGAAAAGTTCAATTCGACCAAGATTTTTCTATGTTCCCGAAGGCCTACAGCTACAACTCCGCTACCAGATTGTAGCACTCCGAAAGTTACATCGAATGAGCCTATCGGCGTATTCCTAGGTATTGTAGTTTAGGAGATATTGACAGATTTAGACATTTTTGGGGGTATGAAAATTTCTGAAAAGTTCAATTGGACCAAGATTTTTCTATGTTCCCGAAGGCCTACAGCTACAACTCCGCTACCAGATTGTAGCACTCCGAAAGTTACATCGAATGAGCCTATCGGCGTATTCCTAGGTATTGTAGTTTAGGAGATATTGACAGATTTAGACATTTTTGGGGGTATGAAAATTTCTGAAAAGTTCAATTCGACCAAGATTTTTCTATGTTCCCGAAGGCCTACAGCTACAACTCCGCTACCAGATTGTAGCACTCCGAAAGTTACATCGAATGAGCCTATCGGCGTATTCCTAGGTATTGTAGTTTAGGAGATATTGACAGATTTAGACATTTTTGGGGGTATGAAAATTTCTGAAAAGTTCAATTCGACCAAGATTTTTCTATGTTCCCGAAGGCCTACAGCTACAACTCCGCTACCAGATTATAGCACTCCGAAAGTTACATCGAATGAGCCTATCGACGTATTCCTAGGTATTGTAGTTTAGGAGATATTGACAGATTTAGACATTTTTAGGGGTATGAAAATTACTGAAAAGTTCAATTCGACCAATATTTTTCTATGTTCCCGAAGGCCTACAGCTACAACTCCGCTACCAGATTGTAGCACTCCGAAAGTTACATCGAATGAGCCTATCGGCGTATTCCTAGGTATTGTAGTTTAGGAGATATTGACAGATTTAGACATTTTTGGGGGTATGAAAATTTCTGAAAAGTTCAATTCGACCAAGATTTTTCTATGTTCCCGAAGGCCTACAGCTACAACTCCGCTACCAGATTGTAGCACTCCGAAAGTTACATCGAATGAGGCTATCGGCGTATTCCTAGGTATTGTAGTTTAGGAGATATTGACAGATTTAGACATTTTTGGGGGTATGAAAATTTCTGAAAAGTTCAATTGGACCAAGATTTTTCTATGTTCCCGAAGGCCTACAGCTACAACTCCGCTACCAGATTGTAGCACTCCGAAAGTTACATCGAATGAGCCTATCGGCGTATTCCTAGGTATTGTAGTTTAGGAGATATTGACAGATTTAGATATTTTTGGGGGTATGAAAATTTCTGAAAAGTTCAATTCGACCAAGATTTTTCTATGTTCCCGAAGGCCTACAGCTACAACTCCGCTACCAGATTGTAGCACTCCGAAAGTTACATCGAATGAGCCTATCGGCGTATTCCTAGGTATTGTAGTTTAGGAGATATTGACAGATTTAGACATTTTTGGAGGTATGGAAATTTCTGAAAAGTTCAATTGGACCAAGATTTTTCTATGTTACCGAAGGCCTACAGCTACAACTCCGCTACCAGATTGTAGCACTCCGAAAGTTACATCGAATGAGCCTATCGGCGTATTCCCAGGTATTGTAGTTTAGGAGATATTGACAGATTTAGACATTTTTGGGGGTATGAAAATTTCTGAAAAGTTCAATTCGACCAAGATTTTTCTATGTTCCCGAAGGCCTACAGCTACAACTCCACTACCAGATTGTAGCACTCCGAAAGTTACATCGAATGAGCCTATCGGCGTATTCCTAGGTATTGTAGTTTAGGAGATATTGACAGATTTAGACATTTTTGGGGGTATGAAAATTTCTGAAAAGTTCAATTCGACCAAGATTTTTCTATGTTCCCGAAGGCCTACAGCTACAACTCCGCTACCAGATTGTAGCACTCCGAAAGTTACATCGAATGAGCCTATCGGCGTATTCCTAGGTATTGTAGTTTAGGAGATATTGAAAGATTTGGACATTTTTGGGGGTATGAAAATTTCTGAAAAGTTCAATTGGACCAAGATTTTTCTATATTCCCGAAGGCCTACAGCTACAACTCCGCTACCAGATTGTAGCACTCCGAAAGTTACATCGAATGAGCCTATCGGCGTATTCCTAGGTATTGTAGTTTAGGAGATATTGACAGATTTAGACATTTTTGGGGGTATGAAAATTTCTGAAAAGTTCAATTCGACCAAGATTTTTCTATGTTCTCGAAGGCCTACAGCTACAACTCCGCTACCAGATTGTAGCACTCCGAAAGTTACATCGAATGAGCCTATCGGCGTATTCCTAGGTATTGTAGTTTAGGAGATATTGACAGATTTAGACATTTTTGGGGGTATGAAAATTTCTGAAAAGTTCAATTCGACCAAGATTTTTCTATGTTCCCGAAGGCCTACAGCTACAACTCCGCTACCAGATTGTAGCACTCCGAAAGTTACATCGAATGAGCCTATCGGCGTATTCCTAGGTATTGTAGTTTAGGAGATATTGACAGATTTAGACATTTTTGGGGGTATGAAAATTTCTGAAAAGTTCAATTGGACCAAGATTTTTCTATGTTCCCGAAGGCCTACAGCTACAACTCCGCTACCAGATTGTAGCACTCCGAAAGTTACATCGAATGAGCCTATCGGCGTATTCCTAGGTATTGTAGTTTAGGAGATATTGACAGATTTATACATTTTTGGGGGTATGAAAATTTCTGAAAAGTTCAATTCGACCAAGATTTTTCTATGTTCCCGAAGGCCTACAGCTACAACTCCGCTACCAGATTGTAGCACTCCGAAAGTTACATCGAATGAGCCTATCGGCGTATTCCTAGGTATTGTAGTTTAGGAGATATTGACAGATTTAGACATTTTTGGGGGTATGTAAATTTCTGAAAAGTTCAATTGGACCAAGATTTTTCTATGTTCCCGAAGGCCTACAGCTACAACTCCGCTACCAGATTGTAGCACTCCGAAAGTTACATCGAATGAGCCTATCGGCGTATTCCTAGGTATTGTAGTTTAGGAGATATTGACAGATTTAGACATTTTTGGTGGTTTGAAAATTTCTGAAAAGTTCAATTCGACCAAGATTTTTCTATGTTCCCGAAGGCCTACAGCTACAACTCCGCTTCCAGATTGTAGCACTCCGAAAGTTACATCGAATGAGCCTATCGGCGTATTCCTAGGTATTGTAGTTTAGGAGATATTGACAGATTTAGACATTTTTGGGGGTATGAAAATTTCTGAAAAGTTCAATTCGACCAAGATTTTTCTATGTTCCCGAAGGCCTACAGCTACAACTCCGCTACCAGATTGTAGCACTCCGAAAGTTACATCGAATGAGCCTATCGGCGTATTCCTAGGTATTGTAGTTTAGGAGATATTGACAGATTTAGACATTTTTGGGGGTATGAAAATTTCTGAAAAGTTCAATTGGACCAAGATTTTTCTATGTTCCCGAAGGCCTACAGCTACAACTCCGCTACCAGATTGTAGCACTCCGAAAGTTACATCGAATGAGCCTATCGGCGTATTCCTAGGTATTGTAGTTTAGGAGATATTGACAGATTTAGACATTTTTGGGGGTATGAAAATTTCTGAAAAGTTCAATTGGACCAAGATTTTTCTATGTTCCCGAAGGCCTACAGCTACAACTCCGCTACCAGATTGTAGCACTCCGAAAGTTACATCGAATGAGCCTATCGGCGTATTCCTAGGTATTGTAGTTTAGGAGATATTGACAGATTTATACATTTTTGGGGGTATGAAAATTTCTGAAAAGTTCAATTCGACCAAGATTTTTCTATGTTCCCGAAGGCCTACAGCTACAACTCCGCTACCAGATTGTTGCACTCCGAAAGTTACATCGAATGAGCCTATCGGCGTATTCCTAGGTATTGTAGTTTAGGAGATATTGACAGATTTAGACATTTTTGGGGGTATGAAAATTTCTGAAAAGTTCAATTGGACCAAGATTTTTCTATGTTCCCGAAGGCCTACAGCTACAACTCCGCTACCAGATTGTAGCACTCCGAAAGTTACATCGAATGAGCCTATCGGCGTATTCCTAGGTATTGTAGTTTAGGAGATATTGACAGATTTAGACATTTTTGGGGGTTTGAAAATTTCTGAAAAGTTCAATTCGACCAAGATTTTTCTATGTTCCCGAAGGCCTACAGCTACAACTCCGCTACCAGATTGTAGCACTCCGAAAGTTACATCGAATGAGCCTATCGGCGTATTCCTAGGTATTGTAGTTTAGGAGATATTGACAGATTTAGACATTTTTGGGGGTATGAAAATTTCTGAAAAGTTCAATTCGACCAAGATTTTTCTATGTTCCCGAAGGCCTACAGCTACAACTCCGCTACCAGATTGTAGCACTCCGAAAGTTACATCGAATGAGCCTATCGGCGTATTCCTAGGTATTGTAGTTTAGGAGATATTGACAGATTTAGACATTTTTGGGGGTATGAAAATTTCTGAAAAGTTCAATTGGACCAAGATTTTTCTATGTTCCCGAAGGCCTACAGCTACAACTCCGCTACCAGATTGTAGCACTCCGAAAGTTACATCGAATGAGCCTATCGGCGTATTCCTAGGTATTGTAGTTTAGGAGATATTGACAGATTTAGACATTTTTGGGGGTATGAAAATTTCTGAAAAGTTCAATTCGACCAAGATTTTTCTATGTTCCCGAAGGCCTACAGCTACAACTCCGCTACCAGATTGTAGCACTCCGAAAGTTACATCGAATGAGCCTATCGGCGTATTCCTAGGTAAGTAGTGTAGTCGATCGCTCGTGATGTGGCAGGGGTTCTTATGGCGGGGTGGCGATTCGCCTGGAAACCCGGGGTGGCGATTCGCCTTTTTAGACCCCCCTCTGGGCCGCGATTCGCCATGTGTTCTTATGGGTGCGGTCGTGATTCGCCTTTTCGGGTATAGGCTGCGGCGGTGAGGTGCCTGAAAACCCGGGGTGGTGACTCGCCTTTTTTGCTATAGGCGGTGGCGGTGATTCGCCTGTCGTGTATTCTTACGGAATCTGTGGTGACTCGCCATGTGTTCTTATGGGTGCGGTCGTGATTCGCACTTTCAGACATCTCTCGCGCGGTGTTGAATATGTACGAGTCACCAACAATAACCGCACAAACGGAAACGTGGCTTGTTGTGAGGATTGAGCAGTGCGTGCGACAGACGGCGATTCGAATATCAACAATAGTCGCGTTCGCAAACTAACACTTCAAAAAGATGTGAAATATTTGTAAAATCCTACGATCGCTCACAAGATACCACTTCCGGCATATCAATCTATCACTCAATACACAACCGAAGTTGAATTGTAATTGAATGCATAAATTTATCACCTCGACATCAAAATTCGAAAGCAACAACTTGATGCTTTATGTTCTCACTCTAATTTCATGATAAGTGTAATAAGTGCCGAATAACAGATACACCACCGGCGAGACTTGAATACCAACAAATTGTCACTTATTTCTATTCTAGCCGTAATCCTTTGTGAAGTTAGCGCTTATTCAAAAAGGTGTGAAATATTTGCAAAACCCCGCGATCACTGACAAGATAATGTCTCGGACATAACCATCTTTCACGACTTGGTGTCATAACCATACCGATCGCTCACGCGGTGAAATTTTAGTAATCAGTTTGTCACAGAACTTGATTTCGCTGGTAAGATTTAACAAGTAACGAATAATAGACCGCCAGTGTCGGTAACTTGAATAGCGACAAATTGTCACTTATTTCCGCTCTAAACCTAATCCTTTGTGAAGTGAACGCTTATTCAAAAGGGTGTGATATCATTTTAAAATCCAACGACCACTCACCGGATAATGCTTCAGACATAGCAATCCCTCATACCCGCTCACAAGGTAATATTTCGGTAATTAGTTTAGTAGTGAAGGTTGAATCGATATACGCCGTCCAATCAGAGAAGGCCACGTCGCCTTAATTGCCACGCCTACATTGCCACATCATCCGCCCATTGCCGCACCTATAGCACACCTATTGCCACATCATCCATCCATTGCTATATCATCGCTGCATTGATTGCCGCATCTTGATACTTTTCTCAGAAATTGTATTATGTGTATTTAGGACTAATATCATCCGTCCATATTTTTTAAACTTGATTTTATGTGTACAAGTTACGGTTTCTGCAGTTTCCACATTTTACGACTTATGATTGCTGCGTCAAAACTTACCTTGGCTAGAATCGACAGATTTTCTATTATGTGTATTTAGGACTATGTATTTAAATTCCTATTCAGATTATACATAAATGCGAAAACTATGATGTCTATGTAAGGTTATATTCTCCAGATAATATTATTAATATCAAAATTCTACACATCATCACTAATTACTTAATATAAAATGCGACTTTGAGCGCTGTGACTTGATAATATGAACCCCTACGCTTCTGATGCATGATTTTTTGTGATAAGGACCTAGGTAACATTCAGAGTCTGCAACGATTGTTTGGATATACATTATAGCAATACCCCACTAAACTATAGGCGGTTATATTACTCTATTGGTCAGAGATAACTCATCCGTCCATATTTTTAAACTTGATTTTATGTATACAAGTTACTGTCTCTGCAGCCTCCACATTTTACGACTTATTTTCATTAGACGCAGGCAAGCGATTCTCCAGTTCGGAGCTACGGAAACCAATCACTGGCATGTGCGCGTTCCGAATAGTCTTGTAGAATTTTCTAAAGTCGTAACAGCTTAATAGCATATACGCGAATCCCGAGGTGAAAATAATCGAACGAACTATAGCCGTAGGCGTGCGATTCGCAGGGCTTTATTTATACAAACTCTATCGATGCCTGTACGCGAACCCCAGCGTTAAAACGATTAGGTCTAATTAACACGTTCTGAAGCCGAAAATTTAGTCAACATCATTGAGATAGCCATGATTTGAAGATGGTGATCGAGTGTGACAATAGCACTAGCCAAGGTTAGACAAACATAACCTTAAACTACTCTCTACTTCACAAAATATAAAGTTATAAAAGTAAGCAGATTTCTATGAAAACCCGTGAAATAGAAGTAAAAGTAGCCTAGAAACATAACTACTTAATGAAAAATCGTGATTCTTCAAGTGGCCACATTTCATACGATTCAGTCCTTTTCATGTCACTAGAATAAGGTGATTAAACTGACAGTGAAACGGCGCCGGCGTCTTATAACGTAATAATGTAAGCTGCGTCGGGTGCTGCTATAATGTTAGGAGCGAATATAGTAGAAAGTTCACGTCTGGACATCTGTAAGCAGGTGCGCATACTACCGTAGTAAAACGCATAACAGAATTCACGCAAAAGTCGATATTGCTTTGTGATGCTTTTGATGTTGTTCCATACCGATTGGGAAGATAGGACTCCTAATTTCCTAACTAACTACATAATCCCTAGTAACGTAGTCAGACGCATAACGGAATTTACGCAAAATCGGTATTGCTCTGCGATAATTTTGACCACTATGTTTTGATAATAACTTGCTTCCGAGAAATAAATAACATTCATTATACGTTAGATGATACTTTTCTTTGATATTCTATTATGTGTATTTAGGGCTAATGCGACATCACTATATTGGCGACAGGCCTGATTTGAACACACTAATTTTGCGAATTAAACTTATCGCCCAACACGGACACTCAATGAAGAGCACCCCGGAGACCCGCATAAATGCTCCACAATTCTCGACATATAATATACTGAGCATATAATAAGCTAACAAAACCCATACTATTCAGAGTTGATATCCGGATCCGGTTATTTGTAAAGTGGATAGAAAACTACACTATTCCGATGCAGTAAAGACTCTTACACTCTGGATTTTGTGCAGTATATACTAATTTTACATTGCGGAGTATTCCATAAACGTTAATCCAGTGATCCTCCTTCTATTTTCAATCACGATCCGCTTATTATTCTAGGCTTCGAACCCCACACCCAGTACGTTTTATGGGGAATAATATTTTTAGATTAAATATAGCGTATCGAGACTTCGTGAAACTTACTTGGAAATAGTTATTTCTACCCTAATTTAATAGATTTCTCAGATATCGTAGCAACGGAACTGGCTTGAGCGAGTGGTTAAGGCGTTGGACTTAAGTTTCAATGCACAAGTGTTCTAAGTTACTCATGTTTTCAACACAACCTAAACGCAAAGTGCACTAATTTCCATATTGATCAAATACCACAAATTTTGCTGGCTTTCAGAGTTAGTAACTAAGCTCGTAACAGAATTTATCTAAAAAAGTCAGTACTCCAAAAATTTTGTAAAGTATAGCTTTTTGGCGTTGGACTTAAGTTCCAATGAATAAGTGTTCACATAGGTTCGAATCCCACACCCACTACGTTTTACGAGAATTAATATTTTTAGATTCAAATTTAGCGTATTGAGTACTTTTTCTGCCTTTTTCAGCGCATTAGAGACGTTTACACTATGGATTTCGTGAGCTTTACTTGAGTTTTATAAATTAACGTAAAAGTAGTCATTTCCGAGTAAGTAAAACGTTCGTATTGTAGGTTCATTTCTGCCTAATACTATAATTATCATGGAGTTGGAGCAGTCCAATATCAAAAACACCCGAAAGTATTTGTTGCATATAGCTAAAAACCTAATTGAGTACCCTGAAGAAGTGCAAGTAGCACAGTTTGTGGTATTTCTATGACATCGAAATTTAGCTAACCAGAACTTATACTTGAGTACTCCGAAATGTACAAGTACTTTACCTTTACACGACGTTTCTGTAAAACGAATACTGATTTTATTAAAAAATAAAAAAGCACGAAAAATTACATTTCATCCCAAACCATCAGAATACTAAAGTAGCTTATTGCGTATATGGACCTAATATTAGAGTACTCAAGTATTGGTTTGGCCTTGGTAGCAATATACTCAATCAAGTGATTATCTATTTACAGCGCACTAAAAATTTACTGATACTAAAATGTTAAAATGTACTTTTTCAATGCCCTCGATGAGCAGCGCCAGTTTCAACTATATCCTATCATGCATTTTCGCGCTGCAGAATGACTTATCGCAACGAAAAATAGCAAAAATACATCGAGAATCTGCAAACTCTCACTGCGAAATATTTGACTTTTGCGAATTATCCATCAAAGTGAGCTTACATATTGGATATTATCAAAACCCTCTCCATATCGAAATAATTGTACATTTGGAGTACTCAAGTATAGGTTTCGCCTGCTTGCGCTATACTTAATCAAGTGATTATCTATTTAGACTTCATCTACTTCTATTTATATTTCAGAGTTTTCAGTTATCAGACAAATAATACATTCAATACTTACTTTTTTATTCGCTCGGAAATCAGCACTTCATGTACTTCAGAAGAAATTTACTGGTAATAGAATGTTGAAATGTACTTTTCCATTGGCCTTGATGAGCGGGCCCAGTTTCATCTATATTGTACAATGCATTTTCACACTTCAGAATGACTTATCGCAATGAAAAATAGCACAAATACATCGAGAATTCGCGAACCATCACTATACGATAATTGAGTTTTACAAATTACCCGTCAAAGTGAACCTACATGTTGGGTATTATCCAAAACCTCGTAGAATTTTGCTCCGAGCGACAAATCCTTTGAATTAAGGTGGAAGTACCTATTTCCGACTAAGTAAAACGTCAGTATTCTAGGTCTATTTCTGCTCAATTCTGCAACTATAACGGATTTGAAGCAGTACAATATCATAAACAGGTGAGAGTATTTGTTGCATGTACGCAAATAACGTACTTGAGTACTCGGAAGAAGTCAATACTTACTTGTTTAGCCGCTCGGACATCGTCACTTCTTGTACTTTAATAGAAATTTACTGCTGATAAATGAGTAATCGACTTTACTCGATATTCGCGTACTATGAAACTGAAGAATGAATAGACGCGTTTTCAAACTAAAGAATGATATAGTCTCTACAAAATGTTTTGATATCAAGATAACTTTTTACATGAATGGTCACGTATCCTAATATTCAAATAACCCAACACAGATCTCGTACTTACAGGAATATCGTAGTTCTTGTAACAAAGTTGTATGTGCACAATATATGTTTAAGGTAAGTCCTACAATTCATGATTTCGTCCGATGAATACACGCGTTTTCAAACTATAGAATGATAGTCTCTACAAAATGTTTTTGATATCAAGATAACTTTTTACATGAATGGTCACGTATCCTAATATTCAAATAACCCAACACAGAGCTCGTACTTACAGGAATATCGTAGTTCTTGTAACAAAGTTGTATGTGCACAATATATGTTTAAGGTAAGTCCTATACAATTCATGATTTCGTCCGAGTTTGTATTTTAGAAAATATTATACAACAATTTACTTTACTAACGAGAAGTGTCGAGTTATCGAATGATTTTCCCTTCCGTCAAAACAAATAGAATGTGAAACTATATTGCTAACATTTCTAACCCTTTGCACACCAGTGGTAAATCACACAAGCAACAAGTTTCGAGAATCGAGTTATTGAATAACGTGAAAGCGTTTTTCCAGTGTCAAGTCGTTATGTTGATCAAACCGTATATTTTAATATCCCGAAGTGAGACTTCGAAACTATCGTTAGTTCTCCAAGAGCAAATATCGTGCTCTACAAGTGTTAAGTTGTTGTATTATGTAGCTGGTAATTGGTGCACGTAAGCCAAGGATCGAACCAACTTGTGTTAACTTGCGTTATTATGTACCTAGTAATTGGTGCGAGTAATCCCGCAACTGCTGCTGTTCAATGGCTTTACCGCGTTCTTACCAAGTACCTTAATAAGGATAGACAGCCCCAAGCAGATAATGTAAGTATGTATGTATGAATGATGGGTCTTATGGTGCTTGATGATAGAAGCTGGTCTTCTATTCCATATTCCGAAATAATCAAGCTGGTGGTTTTACCAGCACCGCGCCACATAGAAACTTTAGTAGAATCACTTATTATAACTCCTCACGTTCACTCAAGTAAATCTAATTTGATACTCGAGTACTGAACATTAATTTTCCAGCAGTGTGATAAACGCCGTCAGATGGCACTCAACATCGCGCAATTCCGCTCGAATACAAGTAAAAGTACAGATTTCAAAGTAAGTAAGTAAGTGAGTTCAAAGTATACTCAAGTGGTTTTTTGCCTACATGCACCAACTACTCGAGTGTTTATGATATAGGCCTGTTTCAAATTCAAGACAGTTTCAGTATTAAACAAAAATGGACCTTCAATATTAACTTTTACAATGTGAAATTTTATATGCGTAAACTAAGAAACGTCACTTTTACAATGGTTCGGTATGATTTCTATATTATTCCACTCTCGCTATTGGACCGCGGTGTGACGCCGAGCTATATCTCGATGCCTATAGGCTTCCGCATTTATTGTTTTTTCGATTTATTCTGCCCTATGTAGATTTGACATAAGGAAGGTTATTTCACTCATAAAATTCGGAATACGTATTTGCTCGAGTTAAAGCCATAACGTTTGGAGTGAAATTTTACGTGGTTTTCGTTGATATCCAACTGGGCTAATTTCGAAATGTAAATTGAAAAACTCAAATATCGCATAGTAGGACTTCCCAAATTTTCGGTATATTTTTACTATTTTTTTACGGTGATGATAAGTCATTCAGGACAGCGAAATGCATTGTAGGAAATAGATGAAACTGGTACAATTCATCGAGACCCCTGAAAAAAGTACATTACATTTCAACATTTTATTAGCAGGTAATCGAAATACCACAAACTGTGCTAACCTTTGGAGTTGTTAAGTAAAGAAGTACTCGTACTTTTTCAGAGTATACCAAGTAGGTTTTTTGCCTACATGAACCAAATACTCTCAAGTCCTTATGATATCGGAGTGCTTCAACTTCATGATAGTTATAGTATTAAGCAGAAATATAACTGGAGTACTAACGTTTTACTTACTCGGAAATGACTACTTCTATCTTATTTTGAAGGATTCCTCGCTCGACGCGTAATTTTATGAGGTTTTGAATAATATCCAACATATAGGCTCACTTTGAAGGGTACTTCGTAAAACTCAAATATTGCATAGTGAGAGTTCGCAAACTCTCGATGTATTTTTGGTATTTTTATTGCGGTAAGTCATTCTGCAGCGCGATAATGCATCGTAGGATATAGATGAAACTGACACCGCTCACCAAGGCCACTGAAAAGAAGTACATTTCAACATTTTAGTAGCAGTAAATTCCTAGTAAAGGACAAGAAGTGATGATTTCCGAGTGAGGTAAAAAGTAAGTATTGAAGGTATAGTTTGCTCGAAAAACCGACAACTCCGAAATAGAAGTAGATGCAGTGTAAACAGTTAATCACTTGATTAAGTATAGCGCAAGCAGGCCAAACCTATACTTGAGTACTCCAAAATGTGCAAGTACTTCGCTATCGACTCACTCCACGTAAAAAGTGACTTGGTTTTAGAGTACTTTATCAGTTCTTGACAGTTTCAGTTTTAGACAAAATTTGGAATAAAAAACTAGCTCATTCACCCATTCGGAAATCTTTTCTTTAACCTGTACTTGAGTGTAGCAAGTAAATCTCATTTATTATTAATTCTACATGTACTTGTACACTTGCCCATGTAGTATGACTTACATAATTACTTTTCGCTGTATTTGAAGTCTGTCAAATAGCAGTATATGTTACGGTGAGCTTCTATTCGTTCTGTTTGATCATCTTGACTAACGATATTCATTCGACGAGCTCTTCAGTCATAGTCCTGGGACTTGGAACAGTGTTATATGACATCATAGCGATACGAAGTTACGACAGTTTAAAATTATCTACCACGACACCAAATTTCGTTAGTTCATCTCCACCTTCAAATATCGTGTTATACAAATATTGTGTATACGGGATAAATACATATATGGCTATGTTGTTGCAATCTTCAAAAAAGTACCTCCCTCAGTAAGCAATTTCTCGTAGGCTATGCATACAAATGAGGACAGTTACATCAACGAGTGGTAACTTGTTGTATTATGTAGCTAGTAATTAGTGCAAGTAAGTCCGCAACTACTGTTCAAGGCTTTTTCCTCGTTTTTACCAAGCATCCTCGTAAGAATAGGCAGCCCCAATCAGCTAATGTAAGTGTGTACTGTGTATGTATGTATGGGGGTCTTATGCCGCTTGACGAATGAAGTTGATCGTCTATTCTATTCCGAAATAATCAAGTTAGTGGTTTTTGACAGGACCTCACCTCGTAGAAACTTCAGTAGAATAACTTATAACTCCTCACGTTTACTCAAGTAAATCTAATTTGATAATCAAGTAGGCCTACTGAATCTTATTTTTCCAACGAATTCAAATTTAGCTCTAACTTATGAGATTAAATATAATAACTTTTTACGTTGCAGTGTAATTTACAGCGCGAGCCAAGTGATTTCATAATTAACACAAGATAAATAAATGAATTACTAGAGTATTATAAGATAATCGTGTCATCCTCCTTCGTATATCATAAAAGAATACCTACTGCAGGCGATTTGTAATTATTTGCGCTGTGTTTGATTAATTCAATCATGTTACAGTGTTTTTTAATAGCGAAACTCAGCATAATCCAAGTAATTTCATGATAAACACAAGCTTATTGAATGAATTAACATTAAAGTAGCTTGAACTTACGTTTGTATCACCTTGACAAGTGGCATTATCAGACATGAAAATGATATTATCACCTAATACCAGAAGTTAACACACGTCAATGTGGTTCGGAATTCACGAGAAATTGGTTACTAAGAGAAGTATATTCTTGTATACACAATAGCGGAGAGAATCTTTAAAATGTAGTAAGCAGACCGATGGGTATTTGAGTTGTACAAGCATAAAAAACATTCCCGCGCGCGTCTTAGGATTAGGTGGTAGGGTTAGAAAAAATTAGGTTGATGAGCGCGCGGGAATGTTTTTTATGCTTGTACAACTCAAATACCCATCGGTCTGCTTACTACATTTTAAAGATTCTCTCCGCTATTGTGTATACAAGAATATACTTCTCTTAGTAACCAATTTCTCGTGAATTCCGAACCACATTGACGTGTGTTAACTTCTGGTATTAGGTGATAATATCATTTTCATGTCTGATAATGCCACTTGTCAAGGTGATACAAACGTAAGTTCAAGCTACTTTAATGTTAATTCATTCAATAAGCTTGTGTTTATCATGAAATTACTTGGATTATGCTGAGTTTCGCTATTAAAAAACACTGTAACATGATTGAATTAATCAAACACAGCGCAAATAATTACAAATCGCCTGCAGTGGGTATTCTTTTATGATATACGAAGGAGGATGACACGATTATCTTATAATACTCTAGTAATTCATTTATTTATCTTGTGTTAATTATGAAATCACTTGGCTCGCGCTGTAAATTACACTGCAACGTAAAAAGTTATTATATTTAATCTCATAAGTTAGAGCTAAATTTGAATTCGTTGGAAAAATAAGATTCAGTAGGCCTACTTGATTATCAAATTAGATTTACTTGAGTAAACGTGAGGAGTTATAAGTTATTCTACTGAAGTTTCTACGAGGTGAGGTCCTGTCAAAAACCACTAACTTGATTATTTCGGAATAGAATAGACGATCAACTTCATTCGTCAAGCGGCATAAGACCCCTCATACATACATACACAGTACACACTTACATTAGCTGATTGGGGCTGTCTATTCTTACGAGGATGCTTGGTAAAAACGAGGAAAAAGCCTTGAACAGTAGTTGCGGACTTACTTGCACTAATTACTAGCTACATAATACAACAAGTTACCACTCGTTGATGTAACTGTCCTCATTTGTATGCATAGCCTACGAGAAATTGCTTACTGAGGGAGGTACTTTTTTGAAGATTGCAACAACATAGCCATATATGTATTTATCCCGTATACACAATATTTGTATAACACGATATTTGAAGGTGGAGATGAACTAACGAAATTTGGTGTCGTGGTAGATAATTTTAAACTGTCGTAACTTCGTATCGCTATGATGTCATATAACACTGTTCCAAGTCCCAGGACTATGACTGAAGAGCTCGTCGAATGAATATCGTTAGTCAAGATGATCAAACAGAACGAATAGAAGCTCACCGTAACATATACTGCTATTTGACAGACTTCAAATACAGCGAAAAGTAATTATGTAAGTCATACTACATGGGCAAGTGTACAAGTACATGTAGAATTAATAATAAATGAGATTTACTTGCTACACTCAAGTACAGGTTAAAGAAAAGATTTCCGAATGGGTGAATGAGCTAGTTTTTTATTCCAAATTTTGTCTAAAACTGAAACTGTCAAGAACTGATAAAGTACTCTAAAACCAAGTCACTTTTTACGTGGAGTGAGTCGATAGCGAAGTACTTGCACATTTTGGAGTACTCAAGTATAGGTTTGGCCTGCTTGCGCTATACTTAATCAAGTGATTAACTGTTTACACTGCATCTACTTCTATTTCGGAGTTGTCGGTTTTTCGAGCAAACTATACCTTCAATACTTACTTTTTACCTCACTCGGAAATCATCACTTCTTGTCCTTTACTAGGAATTTACTGCTACTAAAATGTTGAAATGTACTTCTTTTCAGTGGCCTTGGTGAGCGGTGTCAGTTTCATCTATATCCTACGATGCATTATCGCGCTGCAGAATGACTTACCGCAATAAAAATACCAAAAATACATCGAGAGTTTGCGAACTCTCACTATGCAATATTTGAGTTTTACGAAGTACCCTTCAAAGTGAGCCTATATGTTGGATATTATTCAAAACCTCATAAAATTACGCGTCGAGCGAGGAATCCTTCAAAATAAGATAGAAGTAGTCATTTCCGAGTAAGTAAAACGTTAGTACTCCAGATATATTTCTGCTTAATACTATAACTATCATGAAGTTGAAGCACTCCGATATCATAAGGACTTGAGAGTATTTGGTTCATGTAGGCAAAAAACCTACTTGGTATACTCTGAAAAAGTACGAGTACTTCTTTACTTAACAACTCCAAAGGTTAGCACAGTTTGTGGTATTTCGATTACCTGCTAATAAAATGTTGAAATGTAATGTACTTTTTTCAGGGGTCTCGATGAATTGTACCAGTTTCATCTATTTCCTACAATGCATTTCGCTGTCCTGAATGACTTATCATCACCGTAAAAAAATAGTAAAAATATACCGAAAATTTGGGAAGTCCTACTATGCGATATTTGAGTTTTTCAATTTACATTTCGAAATTAGCCCAGTTGGATATCAACGAAAACCACGTAAAATTTCACTCCAAACGTTATGGCTTTAACTCGAGCAAATACGTATTCCGAATTTTATGAGTGAAATAACCTTCCTTATGTCAAATCTACATAGGGCAGAATAAATCGAAAAAACAATAAATGCGGAAGCCTATAGGCATCGAGATATAGCTCGGCGTCACACCGCGGTCCAATAGCGAGAGTGGAATAATATAGAAATCATACCGAACCATTGTAAAAGTGACGTTTCTTAGTTTACGCATATAAAATTTCACATTGTAAAAGTTAATATTGAAGGTCCATTTTTGTTTAATACTGAAACTGTCTTGAATTTGAAACAGGCCTATATCATAAACACTCGAGTAGTTGGTGCATGTAGGCAAAAAACCACTTGAGTATACTTTGAACTCACTTACTTACTTACTTTGAAATCTGTACTTTTACTTGTATTCGAGCGGAATTGCGCGATGTTGAGTGCCATCTGACGGCGTTTATCACACTGCTGGAAAATTAATGTTCAGTACTCGAGTATCAAATTAGATTTACTTGAGTGAACGTGAGGAGTTATAATAAGTGATTCTACTAAAGTTTCTATGTGGCGCGGTGCTGGTAAAACCACCAGCTTGATTATTTCGGAATATGGAATAGAAGACCAGCTTCTATCATCAAGCACCATAAGACCCATCATTCATACATACATACTTACATTATCTGCTTGGGGCTGTCTATCCTTATTAAGGTACTTGGTAAGAACGCGGTAAAGCCATTGAACAGCAGCAGTTGCGGGATTACTCGCACCAATTACTAGGTACATAATAACGCAAGTTAACACAAGTTGGTTCGATCCTTGGCTTACGTGCACCAATTACCAGCTACATAATACAACAACTTAACACTTGTAGAGCACGATATTTGCTCTTGGAGAACTAACGATAGTTTCGAAGTCTCACTTCGGGATATTAAAATATACGGTTTGATCAACATAACGACTTGACACTGGAAAAACGCTTTCACGTTATTCAATAACTCGATTCTCGAAACTTGTTGCTTGTGTGATTTACCACTGGTGTGCAAAGGGTTAGAAATGTTAGCAATATAGTTTCACATTCTATTTGTTTTGACGGAAGGGAAAATCATTCGATAACTCGACACTTCTCGTTAGTAAAGTAAATTGTTGTATAATATTTTCTAAAATACAAACTCGGACGAAATCATGAATTGTATAGGACTTACCTTAAACATATATTGTGCACATACAACTTTGTTACAAGAACTACGATATTCCTGTAAGTACGAGCTCTGTGTTGGGTTATTTGAATATTAGGATACGTGACCATTCATGTAAAAAGTTATCTTGATATCAAAAACATTTTGTAGAGACTATCATTCTATAGTTTGAAAACGCGTGTATTCATCGGACGAAATCATGAATTGTAGGACTTACCTTAAACATATATTGTGCACATACAACTTTGTTACAAGAACTACGATATTCCTGTAAGTACGAGATCTGTGTTGGGTTATTTGAATATTAGGATACGTGACCATTCATGTAAAAAGTTATCTTGATATCAAAACATTTTGTAGAGACTATATCATTCTTTAGTTTGAAAACGCGTCTATTCATTCTTCAGTTTCATAGTACGCGAATATCGAGTAAAGTCGATTACTCATTTATCAGCAGTAAATTTCTATTAAAGTACAAGAAGTGACGATGTCCGAGCGGCTAAACAAGTAAGTATTGACTTCTTCCGAGTACTCAAGTACGTTATTTGCGTACATGCAACAAATACTCTCACCTGTTTATGATATTGTACTGCTTCAAATCCGATATAGTTGCAGAATTGAGCAGAAATAGACCTAGAATACTGACGTTTTACTTAGTCGGAAATAGGTACTTCCACCTTAATTCAAAGGATTTGTCGCTCGGAGCAAAATTCTACGAGGTTTTGGATAATACCCAACATGTAGGTTCACTTTGACGGGTAATTTGTAAAACTCAATTATCGTATAGTGATGGTTCGCGAATTCTCGATGTATTTGTGCTATTTTTCATTGCGATAAGTCATTCTGAAGTGTGAAAATGCATTGTACAATATAGATGAAACTGGGCCCGCTCATCAAGGCCAATGGAAAAGTACATTTCAACATTCTATTACCAGTAAATTTCTTCTGAAGTACATGAAGTGCTGATTTCCGAGCGAATAAAAAAGTAAGTATTGAATGTATTATTTGTCTGATAACTGAAAACTCTGAAATATAAATAGAAGTAGATGAAGTCTAAATAGATAATCACTTGATTAAGTATAGCGCAAGCAGGCGAAACCTATACTTGAGTACTCCAAATGTACAATTATTTCGATATGGAGAGGGTTTTGATAATATCCAATATGTAAGCTCACTTTGATGGATAATTCGCAAAAGTCAAATATTTCGCAGTGAGAGTTTGCAGATTCTCGATGTATTTTTGCTATTTTTCGTTGCGATAAGTCATTCTGCAGCGCGAAAATGCATGATAGGATATAGTTGAAACTGGCGCTGCTCATCGAGGGCATTGAAAAAGTACATTTTAACATTTTAGTATCAGTAAATTTTTAGTGCGCTGTAAATAGATAATCACTTGATTGAGTATATTGCTACCAAGGCCAAACCAATACTTGAGTACTCTAATATTAGGTCCATATACGCAATAAGCTACTTTAGTATTCTGATGGTTTGGGATGAAATGTAATTTTTCGTGCTTTTTTATTTTTTAATAAAATCAGTATTCGTTTTACAGAAACGTCGTGTAAAGGTAAAGTA
The DNA here is from genome assembly GCF_051294905.1 of Botryllus schlosseri. Classification (NCBI taxonomy): domain Eukaryota; kingdom Metazoa; phylum Chordata; class Ascidiacea; order Stolidobranchia; family Styelidae; genus Botryllus; species Botryllus schlosseri. The sequence continues at coordinate 103,792 of NW_027648634.1, forward strand.
CTTGTACATTTCGGAGTACTCAAGTATAAGTTCTGGTTAGCTAAATTTCGATGTCATAGAAATACCACAAACTGTGCTACTTGCACTTCTTCAGGGTACTCAATTAGGTTTTTAGCTATATGCAACAAATACTTTCGGGTGTTTTTGATATTGGACTGCTCCAACTCCATGATAATTATAGTATTAGGCAGAAATGAACCTACAATACGAACGTTTTACTTACTCGGAAATGACTACTTTTACGTTAATTTATAAAACTCAAGTAAAGCTCACGAAATCCATAGTGTAAACGTCTCTAATGCGCTGAAAAAGGCAGAAAAAGTACTCAATACGCTAAATTTGAATCTAAAAATATTAATTCTCGTAAAACGTAGTGGGTGTGGGATTCGAACCTATGTGAACACTTATTCATTGGAACTTAAGTCCAACGCCAAAAAGCTATACTTTACAAAATTTTTGGAGTACTGACTTTTTTAGATAAATTCTGTTACGAGCTTAGTTACTAACTCTGAAAGCCAGCAAAATTTGTGGTATTTGATCAATATGGAAATTAGTGCACTTTGCGTTTAGGTTGTGTTGAAAACATGAGTAACTTAGAACACTTGTGCATTGAAACTTAAGTCCAACGCCTTAACCACTCGCTCAAGCCAGTTCCGTTGCTACGATATCTGAGAAATCTATTAAATTAGGGTAGAAATAACTATTTCCAAGTAAGTTTCACGAAGTCTCGATACGCTATATTTAATCTAAAAATATTATTCCCCATAAAACGTACTGGGTGTGGGGTTCGAAGCCTAGAATAATAAGCGGATCGTGATTGAAAATAGAAGGAGGATCACTGGATTAACGTTTATGGAATACTCCGCAATGTAAAATTAGTATATACTGCACAAAATCCAGAGTGTAAGAGTCTTTACTGCATCGGAATAGTGTAGTTTTCTATCCACTTTACAAATAACCGGATCCGGATATCAACTCTGAATAGTATGGGTTTTGTTAGCTTATTATATGCTCAGTATATTATATGTCGAGAATTGTGGAGCATTTATGCGGGTCTCCGGGGTGCTCTTCATTGAGTGTCCGTGTTGGGCGATAAGTTTAATTCGCAAAATTAGTGTGTTCAAATCAGGCCTGTCGCCAATATAGTGATGTCGCATTAGCCCTAAATACACATAATAGAATATCAAAGAAAAGTATCATCTAACGTATAATGAATGTTATTTATTTCTCGGAAGCAAGTTATTATCAAAACATAGTGGTCAAAATTATCGCAGAGCAATACCGATTTTGCGTAAATTCCGTTATGCGTCTGACTACGTTACTAGGGATTATGTAGTTAGTTAGGAAATTAGGAGTCCTATCTTCCCAATCGGTATGGAACAACATCAAAAGCATCACAAAGCAATATCGACTTTTGCGTGAATTCTGTTATGCGTTTTACTACGGTAGTATGCGCACCTGCTTACAGATGTCCAGACGTGAACTTTCTACTATATTCGCTCCTAACATTATAGCAGCACCCGACGCAGCTTACATTATTACGTTATAAGACGCCGGCGCCGTTTCACTGTCAGTTTAATCACCTTATTCTAGTGACATGAAAAGGACTGAATCGTATGAAATGTGGCCACTTGAAGAATCACGATTTTTCATTAAGTAGTTATGTTTCTAGGCTACTTTTACTTCTATTTCACGGGTTTTCATAGAAATCTGCTTACTTTTATAACTTTATATTTTGTGAAGTAGAGAGTAGTTTAAGGTTATGTTTGTCTAACCTTGGCTAGTGCTATTGTCACACTCGATCACCATCTTCAAATCATGGCTATCTCAATGATGTTGACTAAATTTTCGGCTTCAGAACGTGTTAATTAGACCTAATCGTTTTAACGCTGGGGTTCGCGTACAGGCATCGATAGAGTTTGTATAAATAAAGCCCTGCGAATCGCACGCCTACGGCTATAGTTCGTTCGATTATTTTCACCTCGGGATTCGCGTATATGCTATTAAGCTGTTACGACTTTAGAAAATTCTACAAGACTATTCGGAACGCGCACATGCCAGTGATTGGTTTCCGTAGCTCCGAACTGGAGAATCGCTTGCCTGCGTCTAATGAAAATAAGTCGTAAAATGTGGAGGCTGCAGAGACAGTAACTTGTATACATAAAATCAAGTTTAAAAATATGGACGGATGAGTTATCTCTGACCAATAGAGTAATATAACCGCCTATAGTTTAGTGGGGTATTGCTATAATGTATATCCAAACAATCGTTGCAGACTCTGAATGTTACCTAGGTCCTTATCACAAAAAATCATGCATCAGAAGCGTAGGGGTTCATATTATCAAGTCACAGCGCTCAAAGTCGCATTTTATATTAAGTAATTAGTGATGATGTGTAGAATTTTGATATTAATAATATTATCTGGAGAATATAACCTTACATAGACATCATAGTTTTCGCATTTATGTATAATCTGAATAGGAATTTAAATACATAGTCCTAAATACACATAATAGAAAATCTGTCGATTCTAGCCAAGGTAAGTTTTGACGCAGCAATCATAAGTCGTAAAATGTGGAAACTGCAGAAACCGTAACTTGTACACATAAAATCAAGTTTAAAAAATATGGACGGATGATATTAGTCCTAAATACACATAATACAATTTCTGAGAAAAGTATCAAGATGCGGCAATCAATGCAGCGATGATATAGCAATGGATGGATGATGTGGCAATAGGTGTGCTATAGGTGCGGCAATGGGCGGATGATGTGGCAATGTAGGCGTGGCAATTAAGGCGACGTGGCCTTCTCTGATTGGACGGCGTATATCGATTCAACCTTCACTACTTAGTTTGTCCCAGAGCCGTCGCAGACGGTGATTCGAAAACCAACAATTTGTCACTTTCCCGCGATCGCTATACGTTTCACGCCTCCCGAATAGTGGTTGACTTTAGTTGCGTGATAAGATCCATGAAAATATTCAATCAATGTGTTAGTTTGTCAACTTGAAATGTAACTTACTACACAAATCAAGTTGAATCGTATTTGAATGTATTGATTCGACCCAACTCAAATCCTTTGACAAATCCTATTAACGCGATCTGTTGAATCGAACGTAACCTGAATATTACTGACGCCAACATTCACCCGCATCGGATCATTCACACATTCCACGCCGCTGTTTTAACACTTATAGAATCAATACCAACTATCTCTAACCCGATAATATTCAATCATTTTGGTAATTTACCAACTTTAAATCCATTCGCGGGATGTACTAAAGGTAAATCCAAATAATCCAGAATGAAATATTTGGACTTTGACATTGCGTGAATTGAAATAGGTTTGACAAACATGACTACCAACTTTCACCCAGTCACATTTCAAGATTATACTTTGAAACAATCCTTGAAACTGACAACTCTATTCACGACTCCGCGTTTCCGTTTGTAAAATAGAGTTTCAGAAATACTATCACTATGACAACTCAACATTTTAACATCTCGCCATGCACAAACGAGTAAAATACAAAAACCTTGGTAAGTCAATCCGTTTGTAACTCACCAAACCAAAACAAAAAGTGTCCGTATGAAAAGTAGACAAGACTACGCGAGTAATCACTACAACCCACAAACATACCAACTCAGTTGTATCCATATCCCATATTTTTTATTCAACTGCAAGATGAAGTAATTACTACTTGGCGCGCGGTTTGAGATTAACACATTACATTTGAGTATACGAGATTTGAATGTCTGACCAACGTAGTTGAGAATTCTTACAATCGAACGCAGGTGTAATATTGAAAATTTTCACGAATTGACACATTGATTTTGACATATGAGATTTTGTAATAGTCGATCATGACTTGATTATTAAATTACGACATTATTAGACCAGGTTTGTGTTGAAGGTTATTACGATACCAACAAACTTTTCAGAAACATTGTTATTGACATATCGATTTGTAAAACTAGATTAACATATCTGAAATGTTTTGATTGGGAAGATTAAGCCGTGTTCGTAAAAACCACGCAGCGTATTGTGGAAATCAGGAAATAATTTACAAATGTAATTGTCTCCAGTAACCAAGACTAAAGATGAAACAACAATTTTCTTTGTTGAACAATAACCGGTACAATACTTTATCGTCGTAATCTGCAGTGGGAATTGAAACACTTTCGCACATTTCCCGGTGTCAAGATATCACACTAGGTGAATTGACATATCGCCGCTTGATTAATGCTTAATCCGTTCGCACCATTTCACATACTTTGATCATTACAAAAGTAAATTGGAATATGTTTGCTAGATGCATTCAATTCAGTTAGAAATGTCTGGTGCACAACAATCGCAATATCAAAAAAGTACTTGCTACACTGTTATTTGCTAAACGTGTTTTGCATTGTTGTTCATTTGTAGTATTGATTGTTCTTGAACCCTCAAATAATAATTCCCGACATGAAACCAAGCCACTGGAAGTCGTTACCATCACGAAGAAACAATGTGTACGATGTTTGTCAAATGTATCCTACCCAGCCACCAAAAAACAATTTTCACTCGAAATGAAACCAATGTGATGGTCTCCATTCGATATTTTGTTTGTGTCAAATACTTTACAATGATCACATTTGAGTGGTTGAGGTTTACATCAACAAGCTGTTATTTGTAAATCAAGATTTCGGTAAACTTGTAAATGTATCGTTTAACTAACCAACATTTAGTGATTGTTGAACATACGACTTCGAAATACTGCATTGATCGTAATTTCCATCATCGTGATAATCGAAGTACATTTCTTTCGAATTCGTAACAACCGGCGTTTCTACGATATGATAAATTTTTGACAAGTTATGCTTAGAAGATTGGTTGCATATCGCGAAAAATAATATACCACTCATATTGATACTGTTACTCCATTGATCGATATTTTCAAACGAGTAAAATTTATTACTTGAGTTTCTCCGCTTAATGTAAATGCAAACTCAGCCGTCTTTTAACATCACAAAGGCATTGATAAAAAGTAGGCAATCAAACACAACACTTTGTACGACACTAATTATTGTTCCACACATCTCATTTCATACTAAGTGTATACGAAAGATATTCACGACACATGAAAATATTCGCTCATGCTACGAACATACGCAATGATTGGTGGTGCTTTCAAACTCTTTCGATATCACAAGAACTTTATTGTCTGAATGGGTGTTCATGTATCTTAATAACCAAATAGTTCAACACAAAACTAGTACTAACAGAAACATCAGAGAGTTGTTTACACAAAAGTTTGTATGTGTACAGTATGCGAATACCATGTGTAAGTCCGGCACAATTGCAGTATCCATCCGAGTTTAGTCAACATAAATTTATTACAACGGAGCCACGTAAACTTTCGTGAAAGAAAAGCATACTCACTTCCAGAGGGTTATGTCAACACCATAGCAGTAAATCAGCTACTCCAACAACAAAGTCCATATGTTTCTAGCCACGATCCTTACATCTTTCACATAGATCAATCTACTTTGCTAACGAAAAGTGCTGAGTCATCACATGATCGCCCTCACAACAAAACAGCTAGTAGATATTATCATTCAAAATATTCCTAACCCTTTACACACCAGTGACAAATCATACAACGAATATGCTTTGCGGGTCGAATTGTTGTTCAGTGTCAAGTCTACCCGTTGAAACGTACATTAAAACAGCGCAATTCAATTAAAACCACGAATCTATTTTCATTTCGTCACATACAGAAAAATAAATTTTATTCCGCCAAAATATACTTGTAACCAATCGCTTTCATTAAACACACAACACCATAAAAGTATTTACTTTCTACAACATAGACATTCCGATGTAGTCAGGAAATATTTTTATTAATCAAAATCATCGACTTCTGTTTACGGCGTTGGTGTGTGCATGTCATACATGTGGGATCCGTATTAAAATGGACACGACACGACTGAATGTAAGGAGATAGAAGTCTATCGCATAGATTTACATGTGGTCTTCGCTACGATTTCAAAAAACGAATCATCTCTTTTGCATTGATCGAGACCGAGCAAGTTAGTTAATGGCCATGATTGTGTTTGTCATATGCGAATGATAGGGTTACTGTCAAATCTACATACAACAACCTTCTGGCACTCATAATAGCAATTTCATTCTCTCCCTTCGTAATTGTAGACTCACGACAAGTATATTGTACAACTCGACAGCTACGTTTAACAACACCAACGACACTAAACATACGATACCTACCCAAGTAAAATTACCATTTTCACCTGGAGGTCAGTCGTTACCTGAGTAAAAATACCATTATTCTTTGGAGATTTATCGTTTAATCATAGTAACAAAACATTTTCACTTGGGGGTCTATCGTTTCCAAGAGTAACAAGCCCCCCTTTTCTTTGGAAATATATTTTTTCCCTGGGTAACAAACCTTTTTCACTTGGAAATATATTTTTTCTCTGGATAACAAACCTTTATCACTTGGAAATATATTTTTTCCCTGAGCAACAAACCTTTTTCGCTTGGGAATATATTTTTTCTCTGGATAACAAACCTTTTTCACTTGGAAATATATTTTTTCTCTGGGTAACAAACCTTTTGCACTTGGAAATATATTTTTTCCCTGAGCAACAAACCATTTCACTCGGTGGGTCGTCGTTTACCTGAGTAAAAATATCATTTTCCATTGGAGATCTGGCGTTTACCCATTGTAACAAACCTTTTTCGCTTGGAAATATATTTTTTCCTTGAGCAACATACCATTTTTACTTGGAAATATATTTTTTCTCTGGGTAACAAACCTTTTTCACTTGTAAATATATTTTTTCCTTGGCTAACAAACCTTTTTTCACTTGGGAATATATTTTTTTCCTTGGCTAACAAACCTTTTTCACTTGGGAATATATTTTTTCTCTGGATGACAAACCTTTTTCACTTGGAAATATATTTTTTCTCTGGGTAACAAACCTTTTGCACTTGGAAATATATTTTTTCCCTGAGCAACAAACCATTTCACTCGGTGGGTCGTCGTTTACCTGAGTAAAAATATCATTTTCCTTTGGAGATCCAGCGTTTACCCAGTGTAACAATACATTTTCACTTGGAAAAATACTTTTACCTAGAGTAACTAATCATTTTCTCCTGGTTTACAATCCCTTTTCATCTGGAAACTATCATTTAACTGAGTACCAATACCGTTTTCACTTGGAAATACATTTTTTCCCTGGGTAACAATACCATTTTCGTTTGAAAACTGACAACCACACCGGTCAATTTGATATTTTTGTATATTGTTACAACAAACAGTGACGGAAATATACACAGACAATCGGTTTCAGAGTATACCACATCAGTCGTATCACATCAATATCATCGGTTAACCACATACAACATCCTCTTGTACACAGAAATGCATGTTTCGAAAATTGGACAATAGACTTCGATAGTTCTGTGATGTCCATGTTCACGCTTTGGATTTTCCAGAGTCAAAATGTCTGAATAAAACACCTCCTCGACGATGGTTGGTATGTGGATAACGGTATTCGGAAAACGGTTGGATTTATGTCACCCATCGCGATAACAACTCCAGGTCGAGTTTTCCTCCGCATGTTTACTATATTGTGTCTTTATTGGTCATGTATGTCTCGACATTCAGTTTGAAATCGGAAACCCTGATAAAGTATGTAACCGGATCCGGATATCAACTCTGAATCGATAAACCAATGAACAATATTCAAAGTAAACATGTTACACCCTGTGTTTCCACGAAAAAATACCATCCAGACATACGTCGCGCTTGTTTGCCCACATCAGTATACGCGTAAATGGAGGTGTGTGACATTGCATGCAATGTGTTGGTATACAAACATCGATCCACAGACATTATCATAGCCGGTAGTTTTGATGTAGATCGAATGTCACCCGATAACAATACCAATAAGCCACATTGCAATGACTCTGAGTCCGCGCTATTACATCGATATTTCGACACCGTTCACTGATTTACTCGATGGTGTTATCGTGTTGTAACATTACAAGATAGTCATGGCGCTATCTCCGGACAGACCACCCAGACCAATTGGATACATCGATCGATGTGTTGTCCACGCCGAAGTTTTCTGCTGCAGCGTTTGACCATGGTGAACTATCGAAGTGGTGCTCGAAATGATTGCGATCAGTCTTTCAGTCACGATGCAAGGATGTCGCTACTCCCACATAACGACTCCAGATAAATATCGTGAACAGTGATTATGCAAATGTCGGACTGATACTGTGATTCAATAAGGTGTGTTTCTGTGGAATGAAGACTGCAATCGTACACCACAATAGAACACTACCTCGCGATTTCACACGCAATCATAAAACACATCATCGTAAGGGTCTAGCTCGTTCGGCGACATTTCGAAACGGTCATCGCTACAAGAGATCGGGTTGGTCTCGTCATATCGGTAGCATTTTGAAACGGTGTCGTCACAAGGCTATTGACGTCGATTCAGTTGGTCATGTCAATCCGTTTTACAAAGTACCGTTTTTCAAGTCCCTGCACCATAGTGTTACGACACAGACAAGATGCGACGGTGGAAATAATAAAACACGGAAGGCACACTTTGGTGTTATTTGACATGGATTTTACACCAGACGAACCTCACATTCGAGCGACGAATTGGAATGACGCTTGTTTTATTGACGTAGAAGGAACAGAAATGTATCGATTTATTGGTTTCGTACATATCCAACTAAAACCAGGGTATGTGATTGTGCGTGGTTCGCATATTCGACTGTGAACGCTCTATTGGTATATGTTGTACAGTTTACTTTCACCGTCGTGCAAATAACCCATGTTACGGTTCCGTGTTTGTGTGTCTGTATGTCATGCTTCAGATTGACTCAGAGTCATTGCAATGTGGCTTATTGGTATTGTTATCGGGTGACATTCGATCTACATCAAAACTACCGGCTATGATAATGTCTGTGGATCGATGTTTGTATACCAACACATTGCATGCAATGTCACACACCTCCATTTACGCGTATACTGATGTGGGCAAACAAGCGCGACGTATGTCTGGATGGTATTTTTTCGTGGAAACACAGGGTGTAACATGTTTACTTTGAATATTGTTCATTGGTTTATCGATTCAGAGTTGATATCCGGATCCGGTTACATACTTTATCAGGGTTTCCGATTTCAAACTCAATGTCGAGACATACATGACCAATAAAGACACAATATAGTAAACATGCGGAGGAAAACTCGACCTGGAGTTGTTATCGCGATGGGTGACATAAATCCAACCGTTTTCCGAATACCGTTATCCACATACCAACCATCGTCGAGGAGGTGTTTTATTCAGACATTTTGACTCTGGAAAATCCAAAGCGTGAACATGGACATCACAGAACTATCGAAGTCTATTGTCCAATTTTCGAAACATGCATTTCTGTGTACAAGAGGATGTTGTATGTGGTTAACCGATGATATTGATGTGATACGACTGATGTGGTATACTCTGAAACCGATTGTCTGTGTATATTTCCGTCACTGTTTGTTGTAACAATATACAAAAATATCAAATTGACCGGTGTGGTTGTCAGTTTTCAAAACGAAAATGGTATTGTTACCCAGGGAAAAAATGTATTTCCAAGTGAAAACGGTATTGGTACTCAGTTAAATGATAGTTTCCAGATGAAAAGGGATTGTAAACCAGGAGAAAATGATTAGTTACTCTAGGTAAAAGTATTTTTCCAAGTGAAAATGTATTGTTACACTGGGTAAACGCTGGATCTCCAAAGGAAAATGATATTTTTACTCAGGTAAACGACGACCCACCGAGTGAAATGGTTTGTTGCTCAGGGAAAAAATATATTTCCAAGTGCAAAAGGTTTGTTACCCAGAGAAAAAATATATTTCCAAGTGAAAAAGGTTTGTCATCCAGAGAAAAAATATATTCCCAAGTGAAAAAGGTTTGTTAGCCAAGGAAAAAAATATATTTCCAAGTGAAAAAAGGTTTGTTAGCCAAGGAAAAAATATATTTACAAGTGAAAAAGGTTTGTTACCCAGAGAAAAAATATATTTCCAAGTAAAAATGGTATGTTGCTCAAGGAAAAAATATATTTCCAAGCGAAAAAGGTTTGTTACAATGGGTAAACGCCAGATCTCCAATGGAAAATGATATTTTTACTCAGGTAAACGACGACCCACCGAGTGAAATGGTTTGTTGCTCAGGGAAAAAATATATTTCCAAGTGCAAAAGGTTTGTTACCCAGAGAAAAAATATATTTCCAAGTGAAAAAGGTTTGTTATCCAGAGAAAAAATATATTCCCAAGCGAAAAAGGTTTGTTGCTCAGGGAAAAAATATATTTCCAAGTGATAAAGGTTTGTTATCCAGAGAAAAAATATATTTCCAAGTGAAAAAATTTTGTTACCCAGGGAAAAAATATATTTCCAAAGAAAAGGGGGGCTTGTTACTCTTGGAAACGATAGACCCCCAAGTGAAAATGTTTTGTTACTATGATTAAACGATAAATCTCCAAAGAATAATGGTATTTTTACTCAGGTAACGACTGACCTCCAGGTGAAAATGGTAATTTTACTTGGGTAGGTATCGTATGTTTAGTGTCGTTGGTGTTGTTAAACGTAGCTGTCGAGTTGTACAATATACTTGTCGTGAGTCTACAATTACGAAGGGAGAGAATGAAATTGCTATTATGAGTGCCAGAAGGTTGTTGTATGTAGATTTGACAGTAACCCTATCATTCGCATATGACAAACACAATCATGGCCATTAACTAACTTGCTCGGTCTCGATCAATGCAAAAGAGATGATTCGTTTTTTGAAATCGTAGCGAAGACCACATGTAAATCTATGCGATAGACTTCTATCTCCTTACATTCAGTCGTGTCGTGTCCATTTTAATACGGGGCCCACAGGTATGACATGCACACACTAACGCCGTGAACAGAAATCGATGATTTTGATTAATAAAAATATTTCTTGACTACATCGGAATGTCTATGTTGTAGAAAGTAAATACTTTTATGGAGTTGTGTGTTTAATGAAAGCGATTGGTTACAAGTATGTGTTGGGGAAAGAAAATTTATTTTTCTATATGTGACGAAATGAAAATAGATTCGTGGTTTTAATTGAATTGTGACTGTGTTGTTTTAATGTACGTTTCAACAGCTAGACTTGACACTGAACAACAATTCGACTCACAAAAAATGTTTGTTGTATGATTTGTCACTGGTGCGCAAAAGGTTAGGAATATTTTTGTATGATAATATCTTCTAGGTGTTTTGTTGTGAGGGCAATCATGTGATGACTCAGCACTTTTCGTTAGCAAAGTAGATTGATCTATGTGAAAGATGTAAGGACCGTAACTAGAAAACATATGTACTTTCTTGTTGGAGTAGCTGATTTACTGCTATGGCGTTGACATAACCCTCTGGAAGTGAGTATGCTTTTCTTTCACGAAAGTTTACGTGGCTCGTTGTAATAAATTTGTGTTAACTAAACTCGGATGGATACCGCAATTGTGCTGGACTTACACATGGTATTCGCATACTGTGCACATACAAACTTTTGTGTAAACAACTCTGATGTTTCTGTTCGTACTAGTTCTGTGTTGAACTATTTGATTATTAAGATACATGAACACCCATTCAGACAATAAAGTTCTTGTGATATCGAAACAGTTTGAAAGCACCACCAATCATTGTACAGGTTTGTAGCATGGGAATATTTTCATGTGTCATGAATATCTTTCGTATACACTTAGTATGAAATGAGATGTGTGGAACAATAATTAGTGTCGTACAAAGTGTTGTGTTTGATTGCCTACTTTTTATCAATGTCTTTGTGATGTTAAAAGACGGCTGAGTTTTCATTTACATTAAGCGGGGAAACTCAAGTAATAAATTTTACTCGTTTGAAAATATCGATCAATGGAGTAACAGTATCAATATGAGTGGTATATTATTTTTTTCGCGATATGCAACCAATCTTCTAAGCATAACTTGTCAAGAATTTATCATGTCATAGTCGGTTGTTACGAATTCGAAAGAAATGTACTTCGATTATCACGATGATGGAAATTAAGATCAATGCAGTATTTCGGAGATGGATGTGTATCGTCTGGTATGTTCCCCAATCACTAAATGTCGGTTAGTTAAACGATACATTTACAAGTTTACCGAAATCTTGATTTACAAATAACAGCTTGATGATGTAAAGCTTAACCACGCAAATGTGTTCATTGCAAAGTATTTGACACAAACAAAATATCGAATGGAGACCGTCACATTGGTTTCATTTCGAGTGAGTGAAAATTGTTTTCTGTTGGCCAGGTAGGACACATTTGACAAACATCGTACACATTGTATCTTCGTGATGGTAACGACTTTCAGCGGCTTGGTTTCATGTCAGGAGTTATTATTTGAGGGTTCAAGAACAATTTCAATCAATACTACAAATGAACAACAATACAAAACACGTTTAGCAAATAACAGTGTAACAAGTACTTTTTTGATATTACGATTGTTGTGCACCAGACATTTCTAACTGAATTGGATGCATCTAACAAACATATCACAATTTGCTTTTGTAATGATCAAAGTATGTGAAATGGTGCGAACGGATTAGGTATTATTCAAGCGGCGGTATGTCAATTCACCTAGTGTGATATCTTGACACCGGGTAATGCGCGAAAGTGTTTCAATTCTCACCGCGGATTATGATGATAAAGTATTGTACCGGTTGTTAATCAGCAAACGAAATTGTCGTTTCATCTTTAGTCTTGGTTACTGGAAATATTTTCTGATATCCGCGATACGCAGAGTGATTTTTACCAAGGTGGAGTAATTTTCCTATCAAGAACATTTCAGACATACATAGTTTTACAGCTTAATATGTTAATAACATTGGTACTGAAAAGTTTGTTGCTGTCATAACATTTACCACAACGCCGGGTCTAATTAACACAAATAATTTAATAATAAAGTATTGATCAACTATTACAAAATCTCATATGTCAAATCAATGTGACAATCCTTATGTTTACATCACGATAATTTTCGATTGTAAGAAACTACGATGGTCATACTTTCAAATGTCGTATACTCAAATATATTATGTTAATCTCAACTCGCCGACACCGAGAAGTAATTACTTTTGTCTTACAAAATATACCGCATAGTAATTTCTTTGTCTTGTGGCATAGTAACGACTTTTACAGTGGAATAAAAATACGAGTTGGTGGACTATGAATACAACCGAACTTGCTATGGATTTTGGATTGTGGTGATTACTCACGCAGTCTTATCTACTTTTCATAAGGATACTTTTTGCTTTGGTTGGGTAAGTTACAAACGGATTGACTTGACAAGGTTTTGGTATTTTACTATTTTGTGTATGGGGAGATGTTAAAATGTTGAGACGTAATACTATTTCCGTTCACTCGATTACAACAAAAAATAACCTGATAGTTTGTTCAAGGTTTCGACAAATAGATTGAAATATCCCGATTTAACTCATCGCGTCGCAACTTGATCGCGGTATGCACAAGTGGTTGTCAAGTTAGAAATATTTACAACAGGTGGTATTTCATTGACTGATTCTATTGTGTGTAGTAACACATTAAAACATCGCGATAGTATTTGTGAAACTCTATTTTACAAACGGAAACGGAGTCATGAATAGAGTTATCAGTTTCAAGGATTGTTGCAAAGTATAATTTCGGAATGTGACTGGATCAAAGTTGGTAGTCATGTTTGTCAATATATTTCAATTCAGACTATGTCAAAGTCCAAATATTTCATTTTGGATTATCTGGATTTACCTTTAGTACATCCCGCGAATGGATTTAAAGTTGGCAAATTACCAAAATGATTGAATATTATCGGGTTAGAGATAGTTGGTATTGATTCTATAAGTGTTAAAACAGCGGTGTGGAATGTGTGAATGATCCGATGCGGGTGAATGTTGGCGTCAGTAATATTCAGGTTACGTTCGATTCAACAGATCGCGTTAATAGGATTTGTCAAAGGATTTGAGTTGGGTCGAATCAATACATTCAAATACGATTCAACTTGATTTGTGTAGTGAGTTACATTTCAAGTTGACAAACTAACACATTGATTGAATATTTTCATGGATCTTATCACGCAACTAAAGTCAGCCACTATTCGAGAGGCGTGAAACATATAGCGATCGCGGGCAAGTGACTAATTGTTGGTTTTCGAATCACCGTCTGTGATGGTTCTGGGACAAACTAATTACCGAAATATTACCTTGTGAGCGGGCATGAGGGATTGCTATGTCTGAAGCATTATCCGGTGAGTGGTCGTTGGATTTTAAAATTATATCACGCCCTTTTGAATAAGCGTTCACTTCACAGAGGATTAGGGTTGGAGCGGAAATAAGTGACAATTTGTCGCTATTCAAGTTACCGACACTGGCGGTCTGTTATTCGTTACTTGTTAAATCTTACCAGCGAAATCAAGTTCTGTGACAAACTGATTACTAAAATTTCACCGCGTGAGCGATCGGTATGGTTATGACACCAAGTCGTGAAAGATGGTTATGTCCGAGACATTATCTTGTCAGTGATCGCGGGGTTTTGCAAATATTTCACACCTTTTTGAATAAGCGTTAACTTCACAAAGGATTACGGCTAGAATAGAAATAAGTGACAATTTGTTGGTATTCAAGTCTCGCGGGTGATGTATCTGTTATTCGGCACTTATTACACTTATCATGAAATTAGAGTGAGAACATAAAGCATCAAGTTGTTGTTTTCGAATTTTGATGTCGAGGTGATAAATTTACGCATTCAATTACAATTCAACTTCGGTTGTGTATTGAGTGATAGATCGATATGCCGGAAGTGGTATCTTGTGAGCGATCGTAGGATTTTACAAATATTTCACATCTTTTTGAAGTGTTAGTTTGCGAACGCGACTATTGTTGAAATTCGAATCGCCGTCTGTCGCAAGCACTGCGTAAATCCTCACAACAAGCCACGTTTCCGTTTGTGCGGTTATTGTTGGTGACTCGTACATATTCAACACCGCGCGAGAGATGTCTGAAAGTGCGAATCACGACCGCACCCATAAGAACACATGGCGAGTCACCACAGATTCCGTAAGAATACACGACAGGCGAATCACCGCCACCGCCTATAGCAAAAAAGGCGAGTCACCACCCCGGGTTTTCAGGCACCTCACCGCCGCAGCCTATACCCGAAAAGGCGAATCACGACCGCACCCATAAGAACACATGGCGAATCGCGGCCCAGAGGGGGGTCTAAAAAGGCGAATCGCCACCCCGGGTTTCCAGGCGAATCGCCACCCCGCCATAAGAACCCCTGCCACATCACGAGCGATCGACTACACTACTCAGGTATTGTAGTTTAGGAGATATTGACAGATTTAGACATTTTTGGGGGTATGAAAATTTCTGAAAAGTTCAATTCGACCAAGATTTTTCTATGTTCCCGAAGGCCTACAGCTACAACTCCGCTACCAGATTGTAGCACTCCGAAAGTTACATCGAATGAGCCTATCGGCGTATTCCTAGGTATTGTAGTTTAGGAGATATTGACAGATTTAGACATTTTTGGGGGTATGAAAATTTCTGAAAAGTTCAATTCGACCAAGATTTTTCTATGTTCCCGAAGGCCTACAGCTACAACTCCGCTACCAGATTGTAGCACTCCGAAAGTTAGATCGAATGAGCCTATCGGCGTATTCCTAGCTATTGTAGTTTAGGAGATATTTACAGATTTAGACATTTTTGGGGGTATGAAAATTTCTGAAAAGTTCAATTGGACCAAGATTTTTCTATGTTCCCGAAGGCCTACAGCTACAACTCCGCTACCAGATTGTAGCACTCCGAAAGTTACATCGAATGAGCCTATCGGCGTATTCCTAGGTATTGTAGATTAGGAGATATTGACAGATTTAGACATTTTTGGGGGTATGAAAATTTCTGAAAAGTTCAATTCGACCAAGATTTTTCTATGTTCCCGAAGGCCTACAGCTACAACTCCGCTACCAGATTGTAGCACTCCGAAAGTTACATCGAATGAGCCTATCGGCGTATTCCTAGGTATTGTAGTTTAGGAGATATTGACAGATTTAGACATTTTTGGGGGTATGAAAATTTCTGAAAAGTCCAATTGGACCAAGATTTTTCTATGTTCCCGAAGGCCTATAGCTACAACTCCGCTACCAGATTGTAGCACTCCGAAAGTTACATCGAATGAGCCTATCGGCGTATTCCTAGGTATTGTAGTTTAGGAGATATTGACAGATTTAGACATTTTTGGGGGTATGAAAATTTCTGAAAAGTTCAATTCGACCAAGATTTTTCTATGTTCCCGAAGGTCTACAGCTACAACTCCGCTACCAGATTGTAGCACTCCAAAAGTTACATCGAATGAGCCTATCGGCGTATTCCTTGGTATTGTAGTTTAGGAGATATTGACAGATTTAGACATTTTTGGGGGTATGAAAATTTCTGAAAAGTTCAATTGGACCAAGATTTTTCTATGTTCCCGAAGGCCTACAGCTACAACTCCGCTACCAGATTGTAGCACTCCGAAAGTTACATCGCATGAGCCTATCGGCGTATTCCTAGGTATTGTAGTTTAGGAGATATTGACAGATTTAGACATTTTTGGGGGTATGAAAATTTCTGAAAAGTTCAATTGGACCAAGATTTTTCTATGTTCCCGAAGGCCTACAGCTACAACTCCGCTACCAGATTGTGGCACTCCGAAAGTTACAGCGAATGAGCCTATCGGCGTATTCCTAGGTATCGTAGTTTAGGAGATATTGACAGATTTGGACATTTTTGGGGGTATGAAAATTTCTGAAAAGTTCAATTCGACCAAGATTTTTCTATGTTCCCGAAGGCCTACAGCTACAACTCCGCTACCAGATTGTAGCACTCCGAAAGTTACATCAAATGAGCCTATCGGCGTATTCCTAGGTATTGTAGTTTAGGAGATATTGACAGATTTAGACATTTTTGGGGGTATGAAAATTTCTGAAAAGTTCAATTGGACCAAGATTTTTCTATGTTCCCGAAGGCCTACAGCTACAACTCCGCTACCAGATTGTAGCACTCCGAAAGTTACATCGAATGAGCCTATCGGCGTATTCCTAGGTATTGTAGTTTAGGAGATATTGACAGATTTAGACATTTTTGGGGGTATGAAAATTTATGGAAAGTTCAATTCGACCAAGATTTTTCTATGTTCCCGAAGGCCTACAGCTACAACTCCGCTACCAGATTGTAGCACTCCGAAAGTTACATCGAATGAGCCTATCGGCGTATTCCTAGGTATTGTAGTTTAGGAGATATTGACAGATTTGGACATTTTTGGGGGTATGAAAATTTCTGAAAAGTTCAATTCGACCAAGATTTTTCTATGTTCCCGAAGGCCTACAGCTACAACTCCGCTACCAGATTGTAGCACTCCGAAAGTTACATCGAATGAGCCTATCGGCGTATTCCTAGGTATTGTAGTTTAGGAGATATTGACAGATTTAGACATTTTTGGGGGTATGAAAATTTCTGAAAAGTTCAATTGGACCAAGATTTTTCTATGTTCCCGAAGGCCTACAGCTACAACTCCGCTACCAGATTGTAGCACTCCGAAAGTTACATCGAATGAGCCTATCGGCGTATTCCTAGGTATTGTAGTTTAGGAGATATTGACAGATTTAGACATTTTTGGGGGTATGAAAATTTCTGAAAAGTTCAATTGGACCAAGATTTTTCTATGTTCCCGAAGGCCTACAGCTACAACTCCGCTACCAGATTGTAGCACTCCGAAAGTTACATCGAATGAGCCTATCGGCGTATTCCTAGGTATTGTAGTTTAGGAGATATTGACAGATTTAGACATTTTTGGGGGTATGAAAATTTCTGAAAAGTTCAATTCGACCAAGATTTTTCTATGTTCCCGAAGGCCTACAGCTACAACTCCGCTACCAGATTGTAGCACTCCGAAAGTTACATCGAATGAGCCTATCGGCGTATTCCTAGGTATTGTAGTTTAGGAGATATTGACAGATTTAGACATTTTTGGGGGTATGAAAATTTCTGAAAAGTTCAATTGGACCAAGATTTTTCTATGTTCCCGAAGGCCTACAGCTACAACTCCGCTACCAGATTGTAGCACTCCGAAAGTTACATCGAATGAGCCTATCGGCGTATTCCTGGGTATTGTAGTTTAGGAGATATTGACAGATTTGGACATTTTTGGGGGTATGAAATTTCTGAAAAGTTCAATTCGACCAAGATTTTTCTATGTTCCCGAAGGCCTACAGCTACAACTCCGCTACCAGATTGTAGCACTCCGAAAGTTACATCGAATGAGCCTATCGGCGTATTCCTAGGTATTGTAGTTTAGGAGATATTGACAGATTTAGACATTTTTGGGGGTATGAAAATTTCTGAAAAGTTCAATTCGACCAAGATTTTTCTATGTTCCCGAAGGCCTACAGCTACAACTCCGCTACCAGATTGTAGCACTCCGAAAGTTACATCGAATGAGCCTATCGGCGTATTCCTAGGTATTGTAGTTTAGGAGATATTGACAGATTTAGACATTTTTGGGGATATGAAAATTTCTGAAAAGTTCAATTGGACCAAGATTTTTCTATGTTCCCGAAGGCCTACAGCTACAACTCCGCTACCAGACTGTAGCACTCCGAAAGTTACATCGAATGAGCCTATCGGCGTATTCCTAGGTATTGTAGTTTAGGAGATATTGACAGATTTGGACATTTTTGGGGGTATGAAATTTCTGAAAAGTTCACTTCGACCAAGATTTTTCTATGTTCCCGAAGGCCTACAGCTACAACTCCGCTACCAGATTGTAGCACTCCGAAAGTTACATCGAATGAGCCTATCGGCGTATTCCTAGGTATTGTAGTTTACGAGATATTGACAGATTTAGACATTTTTGGGGGTATGAAAATTTCTGTAAAGTTCAATTGGACCAAGATTTTTCTATGTTCCCGAAGGCCTACAGCTACAACTCCGCTACCAGATTGTAGCACTCCGAAAGTTACATCGAATGAGCCTATCGGCGTATTCCTAGGTATTGTAGTTTAGGAGATATTGACAGATTTAGACATTTTTGGGGGTATGAAAATTTATGGAAAGTTCAATTCGACCAAGATTTTTCTATGTTCCCGAAGGCCTACAGCTACAACTCCGCTACCAGATTGTAGCACTCCGAAAGTTACATCGAATGAGCCTATCGGCGTATTCCTAGGTATTGTAGTTTAGGAGATATTGACAGATTTGGACATTTTTGGGGGTATGAAAATTTCTGAAAAGTTCAATTGGACCAAGATTTTTCTATGTTCCCGAAGGCCTACAGCTACAACTCCGCTAGCAGATTGTAGCACTCCGAAAGTTACATCGAATGAGCCTATCGGCGTATTCCTAGGTATTGTAGTTTAGGAGATATTGACAGATTTAGACATTTTTGGGGGTATGAAAATTTCTGAAAAGTTCAATTGGACCAAGATTTTTCTATGTTCCCGAAGGCCTACAGCTACAACTCCGCTACCAGATTGTAGCGCTCCGAAAGTTACATCGAATGAGCCTATCGGCGTATTCCTAGGTATTGTAGTTTAGGAGATATTGACAGATTTAGACATTTTTGGGGGTATGAAAATTTCTGAAAAGTTCAATTGGACCAAGATTTTTCTATGTTCCCGAAGCCCTACAGCTACAACTTCGCTACCAGATTGTAGCACTCCGAAAGTTACATCGAATGAGCCTATCGGCGTATTCCTAGGTATTGTAGTTTAGGAGATATTGACAGATTTAGACATTTTTTGGGGTATGAAAATTTCTGAAAAGTTTAATTCGACCAAGATTTTTCTATGTTCCCGAAGGCCTACAGCTACAACTCCGCTACCAGATTGTAGCACTCCGAAAGTTACATCGAATGAGCCTATCGGCGTATTCCTAGGTATTGTAGATTAGGAGATATTGACAGATTTAGACATTTTTGGGGGTATGAAAATTTCTGAAAAGTTCAATTCGACCAAGATTTTTCTATGTTCCCGAAGGCCTACAGCTACAACTCCGCTACCAGATTGTAGCACTCCGAAAGTTACATCGAATGAGCCTATCGGCGTATTCCTAGGTATTGTAGTTTAGGAGATATTGACAGATTTAGACATGTTTGGGGGTATGAAAATTTCTGAAAAGTTCAATTGGACCAAGATTTTTCTATGTTCCCGAAGGCCTATAGCTACAACTCCGCTACCAGATTGTAGCACTTCGAAAGTTACATCGAATGAGCCTATCGGCGTATTCCTAGGTATTGTAGTTTAGGAGATATTGACAGATTTAGACATTTTTGGGGGTATGAAAATTTCTGAAAAGTTCAATTGGACCAAGATTTTTCTATGTTCCCGAAGGCCTACAGCTACAACTCCGCTACCAGATTGTAGCACTCCGAAAGTTACATCGAATGAGCCTATCGGCGTATTCCTAGGTATTGTAGTTTAGGAGATATTGACAGATTTAGACATTTTTGGGGGTATGAAAATTTCTGAAAAGTTCAATTCGACCAAGATTTTTCTATGTTCCCGAAGGCCTACAGCTACAACTCCGCTACCAGATTGTAGCACTCCGAAAGTTACATCGAATGAGCCTATCGGCGTATTCCTAGGTATTGTAGTTTAGGAGATATTGACAGATTTAGACATTTTTGGGGGTATGAAAATTTCTGAAAAGTTCAATTGGACCAAGATTTTTCTATGTTCCCGAAGGCCTACAGCTACAACTCCGCTACCAGATTGTAGCACTCCGAAAGTTACATCGAATGAGCCTATCGGCGTATTCCTGGGTATTGTAGTTTAGGAGATATTGACAGATTTGGACATTTTTGGGGGTATGAAATTTCTGAAAAGTTCAATTCGACCAAGATTTTTCTATGTTCCCGAAGGCCTACAGCTACAACTCCGCTACCAGATTGTAGCACTCCGAAAGTTACATCGAATGAGCCTATCGGCGTATTCCTAGGTATTGTAGTTTAGGAGATATTGACAGATTTAGACATTTTTGGGGGTATGAAAATTTCTGAAAAGTTCAATTCGACCAAGATTTTTCTATGTTCCCGAAGGCCTACAGCTACAACTCCGCTACCAGATTGTAGCACTCCGAAAGTTACATCGAATGAGCCTATCGGCGTATTCCTAGGTATTGTAGTTTAGGAGATATTGACAGATTTAGACATTTTTGGGGATATGAAAATTTCTGAAAAGTTCAATTGGACCAAGATTTTTCTATGTTCCCGAAGGCCTACAGCTACAACTCCGCTACCAGACTGTAGCACTCCGAAAGTTACATCGAATGAGCCTATCGGCGTATTCCTAGGTATTGTAGTTTAGGAGATATTGACAGATTTGGACATTTTTGGGGGTATGAAATTTCTGAAAAGTTCAATTCGACCAAGATTTTTCTATGTTCCCGAAGGCCTACAGCTACAACTCCGCTACCAGATTGTAGCACTCCGAAAGTTACATCGAATGAGCCTATCGGCGTATTCCTAGGTATTGTAGTTTACGAGATATTGACAGATTTAGACATTTTTGGGGGTATGAAAATTTCTGTAAAGTTCAATTGGACCAAGATTTTTCTATGTTCCCGAAGGCCTACAGCTACAACTCCGCTACCAGATTGTAGCACTCCGAAAGTTACATCGAATGAGCCTATCGGCGTATTCCTAGGTATTGTAGTTTAGGAGATATTGACAGATTTAGACATTTTTGGGGGTATGAAAATTTATGGAAAGTTCAATTCGACCAAGATTTTTCTATGTTCCCGAAGGCCTACAGCTACAACTCCGCTACCAGATTGTAGCACTCCGAAAGTTACATCGAATGAGCCTATCGGCGTATTCCTAGGTATTGTAGTTTAGGAGATATTGACAGATTTGGACATTTTTGGGGGTATGAAAATTTCTGAAAAGTTCAATTGGACCAAGATTTTTCTATGTTCCCGAAGGCCTACAGCTACAACTCCGCTAGCAGATTGTAGCACTCCGAAAGTTACATCGAATGAGCCTATCGGCGTATTCCTAGGTATTGTAGTTTAGGAGATATTGACAGATTTAGACATTTTTGGGGGTATGAAAATTTCTGAAAAGTTCAATTGGACCAAGATTTTTCTATGTTCCCGAAGGCCTACAGCTACAACTCCGCTACCAGATTGTAGCGCTCCGAAAGTTACATCGAATGAGCCTATCGGCGTATTCCTAGGTATTGTAGTTTAGGAGATATTGACAGATTTAGACATTTTTGGGGGTATGAAAATTTCTGAAAAGTTCAATTGGACCAAGATTTTTCTATGTTCCCGAAGCCCTACAGCTACAACTTCGCTACCAGATTGTAGCACTCCGAAAGTTACATCGAATGAGCCTATCGGCGTATTCCTAGGTATTGTAGTTTAGGAGATATTGACAGATTTAGACATTTTTTGGGGTATGAAAATTTCTGAAAAGTTTAATTCGACCAAGATTTTTCTATGTTCCCGAAGGCCTACAGCTACAACTCCGCTACCAGATTGTAGCACTCCGAAAGTTACATCGAATGAGCCTATCGGCGTATTCCTAGGTATTGTAGATTAGGAGATATTGACAGATTTAGACATTTTTGGGGGTATGAAAATTTCTGAAAAGTTCAATTCGACCAAGATTTTTCTATGTTCCCGAAGGCCTACAGCTACAACTCCGCTACCAGATTGTAGCACTCCGAAAGTTACATCGAATGAGCCTATCGGCGTATTCCTAGGTATTGTAGTTTAGGAGATATTGACAGATTTAGACATGTTTGGGGGTATGAAAATTTCTGAAAAGTTCAATTGGACCAAGATTTTTCTATGTTCCCGAAGGCCTATAGCTACAACTCCGCTACCAGATTGTAGCACTCCGAAAGTTACATCGAATGAGCCTATCGGCGTATTCCTAGGTATTGTAGTTTAGGAGATATTGACAGATTTAGACATTTTTGGGGCTATGAAAATTTCTGAAAAGTTCAATTGGACCAAGATTTTTCTATGTTCCCGAAGGCCTACAGCTACAACTCCGCTACCAGATTGTAGCACTCCGAAAGTTACATCGAATGAGCCTATCGGCGTATTCCTAGGTATTGTAGTTTAGGAGATATTGACAGATTTAGACATTTTTGGGGGTATGAAAATTTCTGAAAAGTTCAATTGGACCAAGATTTTTCTATGTTCCCGAAGGCCTACAGCTACAACTCCGCTACCAGATTGTAGCACTCCGAAAGTTACATCGAATGAGCCTATCGGCGTATTCCTAGGTATTGTAGTTTAGGAGATATTGACAGATTTAGACATTTTTGGGGGTATGAAAATTTCTGAAAAGTTCAATTCGACCAAGATTTTTCTATGTTCCCGAAGGCCTACAGCTACAACTCCGCTACCAGATTGTAGCACTCCGAAAGTTACATCGAATGAGCCTATCGGCGTATTCCTAGGTATTGTAGTTTAGGAGATATTGACAGATTTGGACATTTTTGGGGGTATGAAAATTTCTGAAAAGTTCAATTGGACCAAGATTTTTCTATGTTCCCGAAGGCCTACAGCTACAACTCCGCTAGCAGATTGTAGCACTCCGAAAGTTACATCGAATGAGCCTATCGGCGTATTCCTAGGTATTGTAGTTTAGGAGATATTGACAGATTTAGACATTTTTGGGGGTATGAAAATTTCTGAAAAGTTCAATTGGACCAAGATTTTTCTATGTTCCCGAAGGCCTACAGCCACAACTCCGCTACCAGATTGTAGCGCTCCGAAAGTTACATCGAATGAGCCTATCGGCGTATTCCTAGGTATTGTAGTTTAGGAGATATTGACAGATTTAGACATTTTTGGGGGTATGAAAATTTCTGAAAAGTTCAATTGGACCAAGATTTTTCTATGTTCCCGAAGCCCTACAGCTACAACTTCGCTACCACATTGTAGCACTCCGAAAGTTACATCGAATGAGGCTATCGGCGTATTCCTAGGTATTGTAGTTTAGGAGATATTGACAGATTTAGACATTTTTTGGGGTATGAAAATTTCTGAAAAGTTCAATTCGACCAAGATTTTTCTATGTTCCCGAAGGCCTACAGCTACAACTCCGCTACCAGATTGTAGCACTCCGAAAGTTACATCGAATGAGCCTATCGGCGTATTCCTAGGTATTGTAGTTTAGGAGATATTGACAGATTTAGACATTTTTGGGGGTATGAAAACTTCTGAAAAGTTCAATTGGACCAAGATTTTTCTATGTTCCCGAAGGCCTACAGCTACAACTCCGCCACCAGATTGTAGCACTCCGAAAGTTACATCGAATGAGCCTATCGGCGTATTCCTAGGTATTGTAGTTTAGGAGATATTGACAGATTTAGACATTTTTGTGGGTATGAAAATTTCTGAAAAGTTCAATTGGACCAAGATTTTTCTATGTTCCCGAAGGCCTACAGCTACAACTCCGCTACCAGATTGTAGCACTCCGAAAGTTACATCGAATGAGCCCATCGGCGTATTCCTAGGTATTGTAGTTTAGGAGATATTGACAGATTTAGACATTTTTGGGGATATGAAAATTTCTGAAAAGTTCAATTGGACCAAGATTTTTCTATGTTCCCGAAGGCCTATAGCTACAACTCCGCTAACAGATTGTAGCACTCCGAAAGTTACATCGAATGAGCCTATCGGCGTATTCCTAGGTATTGTAGTTTAGGAGATATTGACAGATTTAGACATTTTTGGGGGTATGAAAATTTCTGAAAAGCTCAATTCGACCAAGATTTTTCTATGTTCCCGAAGGCCTACAGCTACAACTCCGCTACCAGATTGTAGCACTCCGAAAGTTACATCGAATGAGCCTATCGGCGTATTCCTAGGTATTGTAGTTTAGGAGATATTGACAGATTTAGACATGTTTGGGGGTATGAAAATTTCTGAAAAGTTCAATTCGACCAAGATTTTTCTATGTTCCCGAAGGCCTATAGCTACAACTCCGCTACCAGATTGTAGCACTCCGAAAGTTACATCGAATGAGCCTATCGGCGTATTCCTAGGTATTGAAGTTTAGGAGATATTGACAGATTTAGACATGTTTGGGGGTATGAAAATTTCTGAAAAGTTCAATTGGACCAAGATTTTTCTATGTTCCCGAAGGCCTATAGCTACAACTCCGCTACCAGATTGTAGCACTCCGAAAGTTACATCGAATGAGCCTATCGGCGTATTCCTAGGTATTGTAGTTTAGGAGATATTGACAGATTTAGACATTTTTGGGGGTATGAAAATTTCTGAAAAGTTCAATTGGACCAAGATTTTTCTATGTTTCCGAAGGCCTACAGCTACAACTCCGCTACCAGATTGTAGCACTCCGAAAGTTACATCGAATGAGCCTATCGGCGTATTCCTAGGTATTGTAGTTTAGGAGATATTGACAGATTTAGACATTTTTGGGGGTATGAAAATTTCTGAAAAGTTCAATTCGACCAAGATTTTTTTATGTCCCCGAAGGCCTACAGCTACAACTCCGCTACCAGATTGTAGCACTCCGAAAGTTACATCGAATGAGCCTATCGGCGTATTCCTAGGTATTGTAGTTTAGGAGATATTGACAGATTTAGACATTTTTGGGGGTATGAAAATTTCTGAAAAGTTCAATTGGACCAAGATTTTTCTATGTTCCCGAAGGCCTATAGCTACAACTCCGCTACCAGATTGTAGCACTCCGAAAGTTACATCGAATGAGCCTATCGGCGTATTCCTAGGTATTGTAGTTTAGGAGATATTGACAGATTTAGACATTTTTGGGGGTATGAAAATTTCTGAAAAGTTCAATTGGACCAAGATTTTTCTATGTTCCCGAAGGCCTACAGCTACAACTCCGCTACCAGATTGTAGCACTCCGAAAGTTACATCGAATGAGCCTATCGGCGTATTCCTAGGTATTGTAGTTTAGGAGATATTGACAGATTTAGACATTTTTGGGGGTATGAAAATTTCTGAAAAGTTCAATTCGACCAAGATTTTTTTATGTCCCCGAAGGCCTACAGCTACAACTCCGCTACCAGATTGTAGCACTCCGAAAGTTACATCGAATGAGCCTATCGGCGTATTCCTAGGTATTGTAGATTAGGAGATATTGACAGATTTAGACATTTTTGGGGGTATGAAAATTTCTGAAAAGTTCAATTGGACCAAGATTTTTCTATGTTCCCGAAGGCCTATAGCTACAACTCCGCTACCAGATTGTAGCACTCCGAAAGTTACATCGAATGAGCCTATCGGCGTATTCCTAGGTATTGTAGTTTAGGAGATATTGACAGATTTAGACATTTTTGGGGGTATGAAAATTTCTGAAAAGCTCAATTCGACCAAGATTTTTCTATGTTCTCGAAGGCCTACAGCTACAACTCCGCTACCAGATTGTAGCACTCCGAAAGTTACATCGAATGAGCCTATCGGCGTATTCCTAGGTATTGTAGTTTAGGAGATATTGACAGATTTAGACATGTTTGGGGGTATGAAAATTTCTGAAAAGTTCAATTGGACCAAGATTTTTCTATGTTCCCGAAGGCCTATAGCTACAACTCCGCTACCAGATTGTAGCACTCCGAAAGTTACATCGAATGAGCCTATCGGCGTATTCCTAGGTATTGTAGTTTAGGAGATATTGACAGATTTAGACATTTTTGGGGGTATGAAAATTTCTGAAAAGTTCAATTGGACCAAGATTTTTCTATGTTCCCGAAGGCCTACAGCTACAACTCCGCTACCAGATTGTAGCACTCCGAAAGTTACATCGAATGAGCCTATCGGCGTATTCCTAGGTATTGTAGTTTGGGAGATATTGACAGATTTAGACATTTTTGGGGTATGAAAATTTCTGAAAAGTTCAATTCGACCAAGATTTTTCTATGTTCCCGAAGGCCTACAGCTACAACTCCGCTACCAGATTGTAGCACTCCGAAAGTTACATCGAATGAGCCTATCGGCGTATTCCTAGGTATTGTAGTTTAGGAGATATTGACAGATTTAGACATTTTTGGGGGTATGAAAATTTCTGAAAAGTTCAATTGGACCAAGATTTTTCTATGTTCCCGAAGGCCTACAGCTACAACTCCGCTAACAGATTGTAGCACTGCGAAAGTTACATCGAATGAGCCTATCGGCGTATTCCTAGGTATTGTAGTTTAGGAGATATTGACAGATTTAGACATTTTTGGGGGTATGAAAATTTCTGAAAAGTTCAATTGGACCAAGATTTTTCTATGTTCCCGAAGGCCTACAGCTACAACTCCGCTACCAGATTGTAGCACTCCGAAAGTTACATCGAATGAGCCTATCGGCGTATTCCTAGGTATTGTAGTTTAGGAGATATTGACAGATTTAGACATTTTTGGGGGTATGAAAATTTCTGAAAAGTTCAATTCGACCAAGATTTTTCTATGTTCCCGAAGGCCTACAGCTACAACTCCGCTACCAGATTGTAGCACTCCGAAAGTTACATCGAATGAGCCTATCGGCGTATTCCTAGGTATTGTAGTTTAGGAGATATTGACAGATTTGGACATTTTTGGGGGTATGAAAATTTCTGAAAAGTTCAATTCGACCAAGATTTTTCTATGTTCCCGAAGGCCTACAGCTACAACTCCGCTACCAGATTGTAGCACTCCGAAAGTTACATCGAATGAGCCTATCGGCGTATTCCTAGGTATTGTAGTTTAGGAGATATTGACAGATTTAGACATTTTTGGGGGTATGAAAATTTCTGAAAAGTTCAATTGGACCAAGATTTTTCTATGTTCCCGAAGGCCTACAGCTACAACTCCGCTACCAGATTGTAGCACTCCGAAAGTTACATCGAATGAGCCTATCGGCGTATTCCTAGGTATTGTAGTTTAGGAGATATTGACAGATTTAGACATTTTTGGGGGTATGAAAATTTCTGAAAAGTTCAATTGGACCAAGATTTTTCTATGTTCCCGAAGGCCTACAGCTACAACTCCGCTACCAGATTGTAGCACTCCGAAAGTTACATCGAATGAGCCTATCGGCGTATTCCTAGGTATTGTAGTTTAGGAGAAGTTGACAGATTTAGACATTTTTGGGGGTATGAAAATTTCTGAAAAGTTCAATTCGACCAAGATTTTTCTATGTTCCCGAAGGCCTACAGCTACAACTCCGCTACCAGATTGTAGCACTCCGAAAGTTACATCGAATGAGCCTATCGGCGTATTCCTAGGTATTGTAGTTTAGGAGATATTGACAGATTTAGACATTTTTGGGGGTATGAAAATTTCTGAAAAGTTCAATTGGACCAAGATTTTTCTATGTTCCCGAAGGCCTACAGCTACAACTCCGCTACCAGATTGTAGCACTCCGAAAGTTACATCGAATGAGCCTATCGGCGTATTCCTAGGTATTGTAGTTTAGGAGATATTGACAGATTTAGACATTTTTGGGGGTATGAAAATTTCTGAAAAGTTCAATTCGACCAAGATTTTTCTATGTTCCCGAAGGCCTACAGCTACAACTCCGCTACCAGATTGTAGCACTCCGAAAGTTACATCGAATGAGCCTATCGGCGTATTCCTAGGTATTGTAGTTTGAGAGATATTGACAGATTTAGACATTTTTGGGGGTATGAAAATTTCTGAAAAGTTCAATTGGACCAAGATTTTTCTATGTTCCCGAAGGCCTACAGCTACAACTCCGCTACCAGATTGTAGCACTCCGAAAGTTACATCGAATGAGCCTATCAGCGTATTCCTAGGTATTGTAGTTTAGGAGATATTGACAGATTTAGACATTTTTGGGGGTATGAAAATTTCTGAAAAGTTCAATTGGACCAAGATTTTTCTATGTTCCCGAAGGCCTACAGCTACAACTCCGCCACCAGATTGTAGCACTCCGAAAGTTACATCGAATGAGCCTATCGGCGTATTCCTAGGTATTGTAGTTTAGGAGATATTGACAGATTTAGACATTTTGGGGGGTATGAAAATTTCTGAAAAGTTCAATTCGACCAAGATTTTTCTATGTCCCCGAAGGCCTACAGCTACAACTCCGCTACCAGATTGTAGCACTCCGAAAGTTACATCGAATGAGCCTATCGGCGTATTCCTAGGTATTGTAGTTTAGGAGACATTGACAGATTTAGACATTTTTGGGGGTATGAAAATTTCTGAAAAGTTCAATTGGACCAAGATTTTTCTATGTTCCCGAAGGCCTATAGCTACAACTCCGCTACCAGATTGTAGCACTCCGAAAGTTACATCGAATGAGCCTATCGGCGTATTCCTAGGTATTGTAGTTTAGGAGATATTGACAGATTTAGACATTTTTGGGGGTATGAAAATTTCTGAAAAGCTCAATTCGACCAAGATTTTTCTATGTTCCCGAAGGCCTACAGCTACAACTCCGCTACCAGATTGTAGCACTCCGAAAGTTACATCGAATGAGCCTATCGGCGTATTCCTAGGTATTGTAGTTTAGGAGATATTGACAGATTTAGACATTTTGGGGGTATGAAAATTTCTGAAAAGTTCAATTGGACCAAGATTTTTCTATGTTCCCGAAGGCCTACAGCTACAACTCCGCTACCAGATTGTAGCACTCCGAAAGTTACATCGAATGAGCCTATCGGCGTATTCCTAGGTATTGTAGATTAGGAGATATTGACAGATTTAGACATTTTTGGGGGTATGAAAATTTCAGAAAAGTTCAATTCGACCAAGATTTTTCTATGTTCCCGAAGGCCTACAGCTACAACTCCGCTACCAGATTGTAGCACTCCGAAAGTTACATCGAATGAGCCTATCGGCGTATTCCTAGGTATTCTAGTTTAGGAGATATTGACAGATTTAGACATGTTTGGGGGTATGAAAATTTCTGAAAAGTTCAATTGGACCAAGATTTTTCTATGTTCCCGAAGGCCTATAGCTACAACTCCGCTACCAGATTGTAGCACTCCGAAAGTTACATCGAATGAGCCTATCGGCGTATTCCTAGGTATTGTAGTTTAGGAGATATTGACAGATTTAGACATTTTTGGGGGTATGGAAATTTCTGAAAAGTTCAATTGGACCAAGATTTTTCTATGTTCCCGAAGGCCTACAGCTACAACTCCGCTACCAGATTGTAGCACTCCGAAAGTTACATCGAATGAGCCTATCGGCGTATTCCTAGGTTTTGTAGTTTAGGAGATATTGACAGATTTAGACATTTTTGGGGGTATGAAAATTTCTGAAAAGTTCAATTGGACCAAGATTTTTCTATGTTCCCGAAGGCCTACAGCTACAACTCCGCTACCAGATTGTAGCATTCCGAAAGTTACATCGAATGAGCCTATCGGCGTATTCCTAGGTATTGTAGTTTAGGAGATATTGACAGATTTAGACATTTTTGGGGGTATGAAAATTTCTGAAAAGTTCAATTGGACCAAGATTTTTCGATGTTCCCGAAGGCCTACAGCTACAACTCCGCTACCAGATTGTAGCACTCCAAAAGTTACATCGAATGAGCCTATCGGCGTATTCCTAGGTATTGTAGTTTAGGAGATATTGACAGATTTGGACATTTTTGGGGGTATGAAAATTTCTGAAAAGTTCAATTCGACCAAGATTTTTCTATGTTCCCGAAGGCCTACAGCTACAACTCCGCTACCAGATTGTAGCACTCCGAAAGTTACATCGAATGAGCCTATCGGCGTATTCCTAGGTATTGTAGTTTAGGAGATATTGACAGATTTGGACATTTTTGGGGGTATGAAAATTTCTGAAAAGTTCAATTCGACCAAGATTTTTCTATGTTCCCGAAGGCCTACAGCTACAACTCCGCTACCAGATTGTAGCACTCCGAAAGTTACATCGAATGAGCCTATCGGCGTATTCCTAGGTATTGTAGTTTAGGAGATATTGACAGATTTAGACATTTTTGGGGGTATGAAAATTTCTGAAAAGTTCAATTGGACCAAGATTTTTCTATGTTCCCGAAGGCCTACAGCTACAACTCCGCTACCAGATTGTAGCACTCCGAAAGTTACATCGAATGAGCCTATCGGCGTATTCCTAGGTATCGTAGATTAGGAGATATTGACAGATTTAGACATTTTTGGGGGTATGAAAATTTCAGAAAAGTTCAATTCGACCAAGATTTTTCTATGTTCCCGAAGGCCTACAGCTACAACTCCGCTACCAGATTGTAGCACTCCGAAAGTTACATCGAATGAGCCTATCGGCGTATTCCTAGGTATTCTAGTTTAGGAGATATTGACAGATTTAGACATGTTTGGGGGTATGAAAATTTCTGAAAAGTTCAATTGGACCAAGATTTTTCTATGTTCCCGAAGGCCTATAGCTACAACTCCGCTACCAGATTGTAGCACTCCGAAAGTTACATCAAATGAGCCTATCGGCGTATTCCTAGGTATTGTAGTTTAGGAGATATTGACAGATTTAGACATTTTTGGGGGTATGAAAATTTCTGAAAAGTTCAATTGGACCAAGATTTTTCTATGTTCCCGAAGGCCTACAGCTACAACTCCGCTACCAGATTGTAGCACTCCGAAAGTTACATCGAATGAGCCTATCGGCGTATTCCTAGGTATTGTAGTTTAGGAGATATTGACAGATTTAGACATTTTTGGGGTATGAAAATTTCTGAAAAGTTCAATTCGACCAAGATTTTTCTATGTTCCCGAAGGCCTACAGCTACAACTCCGCTACCAGATTGTAGCACTCCGAAAGTTACATCGAATGAGCCTATCGGCGTATTCCTAGGTATTGTAGTTTAGGAGATATTGACAGATTTAGACATTTTTGGGGGTATGAAAATTTCTGAAAAGTTCAATTCGACCAAGATTTTTCTATGTTCCCGAAGGCCTACAGCTACAACTCCGCTACCAGATTGTAGCACTCCGAAAGTTACATCGAATGAGCCTATCGGCGTATTCCTAGGTATTGTAGTTTAGGAGATATTGACAGATTTGGACATTTTTGGGGGTATGAAAATTTCTGAAAAGTTCAATTCGACCAAGATTTTTCTATGTTCCCGAAGACCTACAGCTACAACTCCGCTACCAGATTGTAGCACTCCGAAAGTTACATCGAATGAGCCTATCGGCGTATTCCTAGGTATTGTAGTTTAGGAGATATTGACAGATTTAGACATTTTTGGGGGTATGAAAATTTCTGAAAAGTTCAATTGGACCAAGATTTTTCTATGTTCCCGAAAGCCTACAGCTACAACTCCGCTACCAGATTGTAGCACTCCAAAAGTTACATCGAATGAGCCTATCGGCGTATTCCTAGGTATTGTAGTTTAGGAGATATTGACAGATTTGGACATTTTTGGGGGTATGAAAATTTCTGAAAAGTTCAATTCGACCAAGATTTTTCTATGTTCCCGAAGGCCTACAGCTACAACTCCGCTACCAGATTGTAGCACTCCGAAAGTTACATCGAATGAGCCTATCGGCGTATTCCTAGGTATTGTAGTTTAGGAGATATTGACAGATTTGGACATTTTTGGGGGTATGAAAATTTCTGAAAAGTTCAATTCGACCAAGATTTTTCTATGTTCCCGAAGGCCTACAGCTACAACTCCGCTACCAGATTGTAGCACTCCGAAAGTTACATCGAATGAGCCTATCGGCGTATTCCTAGGTATTGTAGTTTAGGAGATATTGACAGATTTAGACATTTTTGGGGGTATGAAAATTTCTGAAAAGTTCAATTGGACCAAGATTTTTCTATGTTCCCGAAGGCCTACAGCTACAACTCCGCTACCAGATTGTAGCACTCCGAAAGTTACATCGATTGAGCCTATCGGCGTATTCCTAGGTATTGTAGTTTAGGAGATATTGACAGATTTAGACATTTTTGGGGGTATGAAAATTTCTGAAAAGTTCAATTGGACCAAGATTTTTCTATGTTCCCGAAGGCCTACAGCTACAACTCCGCTACCAGATTGTAGCACTCCGACAGTTACATCGAATGAGCCTATCGGCGTATTCCTAGGTATTGTAGTTTAGGAGATATTGACAGATTTGGACATTTTTGGGGGTATGAAAATTTCTGAAAAGTTCAATTCGACCAAGATTTTTCTATGTTCCCGAAGGCCTACAGCTACAACTCCGCTACCAGATTGTAGCACTCCGAAAGTTACATCGAATGAGCCTATCGGCGTATTCCTAGGTATTGTAGTTTAGGAGATATTGACAGATTTAGACATTTTTGGGGGTATGAAAATTTCTGAAAAGTTCAATTCGACCAAGATTTTTCTATGTTCCCGAAGGCCTACAGCTACAACTCCGCTACCAGATTGTAGCACTCCGAAAGTTAGATCGAATGAGCCAATCGGCGTATTCCTAGGTATTGTAGTTTAGGAGATATTGACAGATTTAGACATTTTTGGGGGTATGAAAATTTCTGAAAAGTTCAATTGGACCAAGATTTTTCTATGTTCCCGAAGGCCTACAGCTACAACTCCGCTACCAGATTGTAGCACTCCGAAAGTTACATCGAATGAGCCTATCGGCGTATTCCTAGGTATTGTAGTTTGGGAGATATTGACAGATTTAGACATTTTTGGGGGTATGAAAATTTCTGAAAAGTTCAATTGGACCAAGATTTTTCTATGTTCCCGAAGGCCTACAGCTACAACTCCGCTACCAGATTGTAGCACTCCGAAAGTTACATCGAATGAGCCTATCGGCGTATTCCTAGGTATTGTAGTTTGGGAGATATTGACAGATTTAGACATTTTTGGGGTATGAAAATTTCTGAAAAGTTCAATTCGACCAAGATTTTTCTATGTTCCCGAAGGCCTACAGCTACAACTCCGCTACCAGATTGTAGCACTCCGAAAGTTACATCGAATGAGCCTATCGGCGTATTCCTAGGTATTGTAGTTTAGGAGATATTGACAGATTTAGACATTTTTGGGGGTATGAAAATTTCTGAAAAGTTCAATTGGACCAAGATTTTTCTATGTTCCCGAAGGCCTACAGCTACAACTCCGCTACCAGATTGTAGCACTCCGAAAGTTACATCGAATGAGCCTATCGGCGTATTCCTAGGTATTGTAGTTTAGGAGATATTGACAGATTTAGACATTTTTGGGGGTATGGAAATTTCTGAAAAGTTCAATTGGACCAAGATTTTTCTATGTTCCCGAAGGCCTACAGCTACAACTCCGCTACCAGATTGTAGCACTCCGAAAGTTACATCGAATGAGCCTATCGGCGTATTCCTAGGTTTTGTAGTTTAGGAGATATTGACAGATTTAGACATTTTTGGGGGTATGAAAATTTCTGAAAAGTTCAATTGGACCAAGATTTTTCTATGTTCCCGAAGGCCTACAGCTACAACTCCGCTACCAGATTGTAGCACTCCGAAAGTTACATCGAATGAGCCTATCGGCGTATTCCTAGGTATTGTAGTTTAGGAGATATTGACAGATTTAGACATTTTTGGGGGTATGAAAATTTCTGAAAAGTTCAATTGGACCAAGATTTTTCGATGTTCCCGAAGGCCTACAGCTACAACTCCGCTACCAGATTGTAGCACTCCAAAAGTTACATCGAATGAGCCTATCGGCGTATTCCTAGGTATTGTAGTTTAGGAGATATTGACAGATTTGGACATTTTTGGGGGTATGAAAATTTCTGAAAAGTTCAATTCGACCAAGATTTTTCTATGTTCCCGAAGGCCTACAGCTACAACTCCGCTACCAGATTGTAGCACTCCGAAAGTTACATCGAATGAGCCTATCGGCGTATTCCTAGGTATTGTAGTTTAGGAGATATTGACAGATTTGGACATTTTTGGGGGTATGAAAATTTCTGAAAAGTTCAATTCGACCAAGATTTTTCTATGTTCCCGAAGGCCTACAGCTACAACTCCGCTACCAGATTGTAGCACTCCGAAAGTTACATCGAATGAGCCTATCGGCGTATTCCTAGGTATTGTAGTTTAGGAGATATTGACAGATTTAGACATTTTTGGGGGTATGAAAATTTCTGAAAAGTTCAATTGGACCAAGATTTTTCTATGTTCCCGAAGGCCTACAGCTACAACTCCGCTACCAGATTGTAGCACTCCGAAAGTTACATCGAATGAGCCTATCGGCGTATTCCTAGGTATCGTAGATTAGGAGATATTGACAGATTTAGACATTTTTGGGGGTATGAAAATTTCAGAAAAGTTCAATTCGACCAAGATTTTTCTATGTTCCCGAAGGCCTACAGCTACAACTCCGCTACCAGATTGTAGCACTCCGAAAGTTACATCGAATGAGCCTATCGGCGTATTCCTAGGTATTCTAGTTTAGGAGATATTGACAGATTTAGACATGTTTGGGGGTATGAAAATTTCTGAAAAGTTCAATTGGACCAAGATTTTTCTATGTTCCCGAAGGCCTATAGCTACAACTCCGCTACCAGATTGTAGCACTCCGAAAGTTACATCAAATGAGCCTATCGGCGTATTCCTAGGTATTGTAGTTTAGGAGATATTGACAGATTTAGACATTTTTGGGGGTATGAAAATTTCTGAAAAGTTCAATTGGACCAAGATTTTTCTATGTTCCCGAAGGCCTACAGCTACAACTCCGCTACCAGATTGTAGCACTCCGAAAGTTACATCGAATGAGCCTATCGGCGTATTCCTAGGTATTGTAGTTTAGGAGATATTGACAGATTTAGACATTTTTGGGGTATGAAAATTTCTGAAAAGTTCAATTCGACCAAGATTTTTCTATGTTCCCGAAGGCCTACAGCTACAACTCCGCTACCAGATTGTAGCACTCCGAAAGTTACATCGAATGAGCCTATCGGCGTATTCCTAGGTATTGTAGTTTAGGAGATATTGACAGATTTAGACATTTTTGGGGGTATGAAAATTTCTGAAAAGTTCAATTCGACCAAGATTTTTCTATGTTCCCGAAGGCCTACAGCTACAACTCCGCTACCAGATTGTAGCACTCCGAAAGTTACATCGAATGAGCCTATCGGCGTATTCCTAGGTATTGTAGTTTAGGAGATATTGACAGATTTGGACATTTTTGGGGGTATGAAAATTTCTGAAAAGTTCAATTCGACCAAGATTTTTCTATGTTCCCGAAGACCTACAGCTACAACTCCGCTACCAGATTGTAGCACTCCGAAAGTTACATCGAATGAGCCTATCGGCGTATTCCTAGGTATTGTAGTTTAGGAGATATTGACAGATTTAGACATTTTTGGGGGTATGAAAATTTCTGAAAAGTTCAATTGGACCAAGATTTTTCTATGTTCCCGAAAGCCTACAGCTACAACTCCGCTACCAGATTGTAGCACTCCAAAAGTTACATCGAATGAGCCTATCGGCGTATTCCTAGGTATTGTAGTTTAGGAGATATTGACAGATTTGGACATTTTTGGGGGTATGAAAATTTCTGAAAAGTTCAATTCGACCAAGATTTTTCTATGTTCCCGAAGGCCTACAGCTACAACTCCGCTACCAGATTGTAGCACTCCGAAAGTTACATCGAATGAGCCTATCGGCGTATTCCTAGGTATTGTAGTTTAGGAGATATTGACAGATTTGGACATTTTTGGGGGTATGAAAATTTCTGAAAAGTTCAATTCGACCAAGATTTTTCTATGTTCCCGAAGGCCTACAGCTACAACTCCGCTACCAGATTGTAGCACTCCGAAAGTTACATCGAATGAGCCTATCGGCGTATTCCTAGGTATTGTAGTTTAGGAGATATTGACAGATTTAGACATTTTTGGGGGTATGAAAATTTCTGAAAAGTTCAATTGGACCAAGATTTTTCTATGTTCCCGAAGGCCTACAGCTACAACTCCGCTACCAGATTGTAGCACTCCGAAAGTTACATCGATTGAGCCTATCGGCGTATTCCTAGGTATTGTAGTTTAGGAGATATTGACAGATTTAGACATTTTTGGGGGTATGAAAATTTCTGAAAAGTTCAATTGGACCAAGATTTTTCTATGTTCCCGAAGGCCTACAGCTACAACTCCGCTACCAGATTGTAGCACTCCGACAGTTACATCGAATGAGCCTATCGGCGTATTCCTAGGTATTGTAGTTTAGGAGATATTGACAGATTTGGACATTTTTGGGGGTATGAAAATTTCTGAAAAGTTCAATTCGACCAAGATTTTTCTATGTTCCCGAAGGCCTACAGCTACAACTCCGCTACCAGATTGTAGCACTCCGAAAGTTACATCGAATGAGCCTATCGGCGTATTCCTAGGTATTGTAGTTTAGGAGATATTGACAGATTTAGACATTTTTGGGGGTATGAAAATTTCTGAAAAGTTCAATTCGACCAAGATTTTTCTATGTTCCCGAAGGCCTACAGCTACAACTCCGCTACCAGATTGTAGCACTCCGAAAGTTAGATCGAATGAGCCAATCGGCGTATTCCTAGGTATTGTAGTTTAGGAGATATTGACAGATTTAGACATTTTTGGGGGTATGAAAATTTCTGAAAAGTTCAATTGGACCAAGATTTTTCTATGTTCCCGAAGGCCTACAGCTACAACTCCGCTACCAGATTGTAGCACTCCGAAAGTTACATCGAATGAGCCTATCGGCGTATTCCTAGGTATTGTAGTTTGGGAGATATTGACAGATTTAGACATTTTTGGGGGTATGAAAATTTCTGAAAAGTTCAATTGGACCAAGATTTTTCTATGTTCCCGAAGGCCTACAGCTACAACTCCGCTACCAGATTGTAGCACTCCGAAAGTTACATCGAATGAGCCTATCGGCGTATTCCTAGGTATTGTAGTTTGGGAGATATTGACAGATTTAGACATTTTTGGGGTATGAAAATTTCTGAAAAGTTCAATTCGACCAAGATTTTTCTATGTTCCCGAAGGCCTACAGCTACAACTCCGCTACCAGATTGTAGCACTCCGAAAGTTACATCGAATGAGCCTATCGGCGTATTCCTAGGTATTGTAGTTTAGGAGATATTGACAGATTTAGACATTTTTGGGGGTATGAAAATTTCTGAAAAGTTCAATTGGACCAAGATTTTTCTATGTTCCCGAAGGCCTACAGCTACAACTCCGCTACCAGATTGTAGCACTCCGAAAGTTACATCGAATGAGCCTATCGGCGTATTCCTAGGTATTGTAGTTTGGGAGATATTGACAGATTTAGACATTTTTGGGGTATGAAAATTTCTGAAAAGTTCAATTCGACCAAGATTTTTCTATGTTCCCGAAGGCCTACAACTACAACTCCGCTACCAGATTGTAGCACTCCGAAAGATACATCGAATGAGCCTATCGGCGTATTCCTAGGTATTGTAGTTTAGGAGATATTGACAGATTTAGACATTTTTGGGGGTATGAAAATTTCTGAAAAGTTCAATTGGACCAAGATTTTTCTATGTTCCCGAAGGCCTACAGCTACAACTCCGCTACCAGATTGTAGCACTCCGAAAGTTGGATCGAATGAGCCTATCGGCGTATTCCTAGGTATTGTAGTTTAGGAGATATTGACAGATTTAGACATTTTTGGGGGTATGAAAATTTCTGAAAAGTTCAATTGGACCAAGATTTTTCTATGTTCCCGAAGGCCTACAGCTACAACTCCGCTACCAGATTGTAGCACTCCGAAAGTTACATCGAATGAGCCTATCGGCGTATTCCTAGGTATTGTAGTTTAGGAGATATTGACAGATTTAGACATTTTTGGGGGTATGAAAATTTCTGAAAAGTTCAATTGGACCAAGATTTTTCTATGTTCCCGAAGGCCTACAGCTACAACTCCGCTACCAGATTGTAGCACTCCGAAAGTTACATCGAATGAGCCTATCGGCGTATTCCTAGGTATTGTAGTTTGGGAGATATTGACAGATTTAGACATTTTTGGGGTATGAAAATTTCTGAAAAGTTCAATCCGACCAAGATTTTTCTATGTTCCCGAAGGCCTACAGCTACAACTCCGCTACCAGATTGTAGCACTCCGAAAGTTACATCGAATGAGCCTATCGGCGTATTCCTAGGTATTGTAGTTTAGGAGATATTGACAGATTTAGACATTTTTGGGGGTATGAAAATTTCTGAAAAGTTCAATTGGACCAAGATTTTTCTATGTTCCCGAAGGCCTACAGCTACAACTCCGCTACCAGATTGTAGCACTCCGAAAGTTACATCGAATGAGCCTATCGGCGTATTCCTAGGTATTGTAGTTTGGGAGATATTGACAGATTTAGACATTTTTGGGGTATGAAAATTTCTGAAAAGTTCAATTCGACCAAGATTTTTCTATGTTCCCGAAGGCCTACAGCTACAACTCCGCTACCAGATTGTAGCACTCCGAAAGTTACATCGAATGAGCCTATCGGCGTATTCCTAGGTATTGTAGTTTAGGAGATATTGACAGATTTAGACATTTTTGGGGGTATGAAAATTTCTGAAAAGTTCAATTGGACCAAGATTTTTCTATGTTCCCGAAGGCCTACAGCTACAACTCCGCTAACAGATTGTAGCACTGCGAAAGTTACATCGAATGAGCCTATCGGCGTATTCCTAGGTATTGTAGTTTAGGAGATATTGACAGATTTAGACATTTTTGGGGGTATGAAAATTTCTGAAAAGTTCAATTGGACCAAGATTTTTCTATGTTCCCGAAGGCCTACAGCTACAACTCCGCTACCAGATTGTAGCACTCCGAAAGTTACATCGAATGAGCCTATCGGCGTATTCCTAGGTATTGTAGTTTAGGAGATATTGACAGATTTAGACATTTTTGGGGGTATGAAAATTTCTGAAAAGTTCAATTCGACCAAGATTTTTCTATGTTCCCGAAGGCCTACAGCTACAACTCCGCTACCAGATTGTAGCACTCCGAAAGTTACATCGAATGAGCCTATCGGCGTATTCCTAGGTATTGTAGTTTAGGAGATATTGACAGATTTGGACATTTTTGGGGGTATGAAAATTTCTGAAAAGTTCAATTCGACCAAGATTTTTCTATGTTCCCGAAGGCCTACAGCTACAACTCCGCTACCAGATTGTAGCACTCCGAAAGTTACATCGAATGAGCCTATCGGCGTATTCCTAGGTATTGTAGTTTAGGAGATATTGACAGATTTAGACATTTTTGGGGGTATGAAAATTTCTGAAAAGTTCAATTGGACCAAGATTTTTCTATGTTCCCGAAGGCCTACAGCTACAACTCCGCTACCAGATTGTAGCACTCCGAAAGTTACATCGAATGAGCCTATCGGCGTATTCCTAGGTATTGTAGTTTAGGAGATATTGACAGATTTAGACATTTTTGGGGGTATGAAAATTTCTGAAAAGTTCAATTGGACCAAGATTTTTCTATGTTCCCGAAGGCCTACAGCTACAACTCCGCTACCAGATTGTAGCACTCCGAAAGTTACATCGAATGAGCCTATCGGCGTATTCCTAGGTATTGTAGTTTAGGAGATATTGACAGATTTAGACATTTTTGGGGGTATGAAAATTTCTGAAAAGTTCAATTGGACCAAGATTTTTCTATGTTCCCGAAGGCCTACAGCTACAACTCCGCTACCAGATTGTAGCACTCCGAAAGTTACATCGAATGAGCCTATCGGCGTATTCCTAGGTATTGTAGTTTAGGAGATATTGACAGATTTAGACATTTTTGGGGGTATGAAAATTTCTGAAAAGTTCAATTCGACCAAGATTTTTCTATGTTCCCGAAGGCCTACAGCTACAACTCCGCTACCAGATTGTAGCACTCCGAAAGTTACATCGAATGAGCCTATCGGCGTATTCCTAGGTATTGTAGTTTAGGAGATATTGACAGATTTAGACATTTTTGGGGGTATGAAAATTTCTGAAAAGTTCAATTGGACCAAGATTTTTCTATGTTCCCGAAGGCCTACAGCTACAACTCCGCTACCAGATTGTAGCACTCCGAAAGTTACATCGAATGAGCCTATCAGCGTATTCCTAGGTATTGTAGTTTAGGAGATATTGACAGATTTAGACATTTTTGGGGGTATGAAAATTTCTGAAAAGTTCAATTGGACCAAGATTTTTCTATGTTCCCGAAGGCCTACAGCTACAACTCCGCTACCAGATTGTAGCACTCCGAAAGTTACATCGAATGAGCCTATCGGCGTATTCCTAGGTATTGTAGTTTAGGAGATATTGACAGATTTAGACATTTTTGGGGGTATGAAAATTTCTGAAAAGTTCAATTCGACCAAGATTTTTCTATGTCCCCGAAGGCCTACAGCTACAACTCCGCTACCAGATTGTAGCACTCCGAAAGTTACATCGAATGAGCCTATCGGCGTATTCCTAGGTATTGTAGTTTAGGAGACATTGACAGATTTAGACATTTTTGGGGGTATGAAAATTTCTGAAAAGTTCAATTGGACCAAGATTTTTCTATGTTCCCGAAGGCCTATAGCTACAACTCCGCTACCAGATTGTAGCACTCCGAAAGTTACATCGAATGAGCCTATCGGCGTATTCCTAGGTATTGTAGTTTAGGAGATATTGACAGATTTAGACATTTTTGGGGGTATGAAAATTTCTGAAAAGCTCAATTCGACCAAGATTTTTCTATGTTCCCGAAGGCCTACAGCTACAACTCCGCTACCAGATTGTAGCACTCCGAAAGTTACATCGAATGAGCCTATCGGCGTATTCCTAGGTATTGTAGTTTAGGAGATATTGACAGATTTAGACATTTTTGGGGGTATGAAAATTTCTGAAAAGTTCAATTGGACCAAGATTTTTCTATGTTCCCGAAGGCCTACAGCTACAACTCCGCTACCAGATTGTAGCACTCCGAAAGTTACATCGAATGAGCCTATCGGCGTATTCCTAGGTATTGTAGATTAGGAGATATTGACAGATTTAGACATTTTTGGGGGTATGAAAATTTCAGAAAAGTTCAATTCGACCAAGATTTTTCTATGTTCCCGAAGGCCTACAGCTACAACTCCGCTACCAGATTGTAGCACTCCGAAAGTTACATCGAATGAGCCTATCGGCGTATTCCTAGGTATTCTAGTTTAGGAGATATTGACAGATTTAGACATGTTTGGGGGTATGAAAATTTCTGAAAAGTTCAATTGGACCAAGATTTTTCTATGTTCCCGAAGGCCTATAGCTACAACTCCGCTACCAGATTGTAGCACTCCGAAAGTTACATCGAATGAGCCTATCGGCGTATTCCTAGGTATTGTAGTTTAGGAGATATTGACAGATTTAGACATTTTTGGGGGTATGAAAATTTCTGAAAAGTTCAATTGGACCAAGATTTTTCTATGTTCCCGAAGGCCTACAGCTACAACTCCGCTACCAGATTGTAGCACTCCAAAAGTTACATCGAATGAGCCTATCGGCGTATTCCTAGGTATTGTAGTTTAGGAGATATTGACAGATTTGGACATTTTTGGGGGTATGAAAATTTCTGAAAAGTTCAATTCGACCAAGATTTTTCTATGTTCCCGAAGGCCTACAGCTACAACTCCGCTACCAGATTGTAGCACTCCGAAAGTTACATCGAATGAGCCTATCGGCGTATTCCTAGGTATTGTAGTTTAGGAGATATTGACAGATTTGGACATTTTTGGGGGTATGAAAATTTCTGAAAAGTTCAATTCGACCAAGATTTTTCTATGTTCCCGAAGGCCTACAGCTACAACTCCGCTACCAGATTGTAGCACTCCGAAAGTTACATCGAATGAGCCTATCGGCGTATTCCTAGGTATTGTAGTTTAGGAGATATTGACAGATTTAGACATTTTTGGGGGTATGAAAATTTCTGAAAAGTTCAATTGGACCAAGATTTTTCTATGTTCCCGAAGGCCTACAGCTACAACTCCGCTACCAGATTGTAGCACTCCGAAAGTTACATCGATTGAGCCTATCGGCGTATTCCTAGGTATTGTAGTTTAGGAGATATTGACAGATTTAGACATTTTTGGGGGTATGAAAATTTCTGAAAAGTTCAATTGGACCAAGATTTTTCTATGTTCCCGAAGGCCTACAGCTACAACTCCGCTACCAGATTGTAGCACTCCGACAGTTACATCGAATGAGCCTATCGGCGTATTCCTAGGTATTGTAGTTTAGGAGATATTGACAGATTTGGACATTTTTGGGGGTATGAAAATTTCTGAAAAGTTCAATTCGACCAAGATTTTTCTATGTTCCCGAAGGCCTACAGCTACAACTCCGCTACCAGATTGTAGCACTCCGAAAGTTACATCGAATGAGCCTATCGGCGTATTCCTAGGTATTGTA
This sequence comes from Botryllus schlosseri, assembly GCF_051294905.1. Taxonomy (NCBI): domain Eukaryota; kingdom Metazoa; phylum Chordata; class Ascidiacea; order Stolidobranchia; family Styelidae; genus Botryllus; species Botryllus schlosseri. The sequence continues at coordinate 147,169 of NW_027648634.1, forward strand.
GTTTAGGAGATATTGACAGATTTAGACATTTTTGGGGGTATGAAAATTTCTGAAAAGTTCAATTCGACCAAGATTTTTCTATGTTCCCGAAGGCCTACAGCTACAACTCCGCTACCAGATTGTAGCACTCCGAAAGTTAGATCGAATGAGCCAATCGGCGTATTCCTAGGTATTGTAGTTTAGGAGATATTGACAGATTTAGACATTTTTGGGGTATGAAAATTTCTGAAAAGTTCAATTGGACCAAGATTTTTCTATGTTCCCGAAGGCCTACAGCTACAACTCCGCTACCAGATTGTAGCACTCCGAAAGTTACATCGAATGAGCCTATCGGCGTATTCCTAGGTATTGTAGTTTGGGAGATATTGACAGATTTAGACATTTTTGGGGGTATGAAAATTTCTGAAAAGTTCAATTGGACCAAGATTTTTCTATGTTCCCGAAGGCCTACAGCTACAACTCCGCTACCAGATTGTAGCACTCCGAAAGTTACATCGAATGAGCCTATCGGCGTATTCCTAGGTATTGTAGTTTGGGAGATATTGACAGATTTAGACATTTTTGGGGTATGAAAATTTCTGAAAAGTTCAATTCGACCAAGATTTTTCTATGTTCCCGAAGGCCTACAGCTACAACTCCGCTACCAGATTGTAGCACTCCGAAAGTTACATCGAATGAGCCTATCGGCGTATTCCTAGGTATTGTAGTTTAGGAGATATTGACAGATTTAGACATTTTTGGGGGTATGAAAATTTCTGAAAAGTTCAATTGGACCAAGATTTTTCTATGTTCCCGAAGGCCTACAGCTACAACTCCGCTACCAGATTGTAGCACTCCGAAAGTTACATCGAATGAGCCTATCGGCGTATTCCTAGGTATTGTAGTTTGGGAGATATTGACAGATTTAGACATTTTTGGGGTATGAAAATTTCTGAAAAGTTCAATTCGACCAAGATTTTTCTATGTTCCCGAAGGCCTACAACTACAACTCCGCTACCAGATTGTAGCACTCCGAAAGATACATCGAATGAGCCTATCGGCGTATTCCTAGGTATTGTAGTTTAGGAGATATTGACAGATTTAGACATTTTTGGGGGTATGAAAATTTCTGAAAAGTTCAATTGGACCAAGATTTTTCTATGTTCCCGAAGGCCTACAGCTACAACTCCGCTACCAGATTGTAGCACTCCGAAAGTTAGATCGAATGAGCCTATCGGCGTATTCCTAGGTATTGTAGTTTAGGAGATATTGACAGATTTAGACATTTTTGGGGGTATGAAAATTTCTGAAAAGTTCAATTGGACCAAGATTTTTCTATGTTCCCGAAGGCCTACAGCTACAACTCCGCTACCAGATTGTAGCACTCCGAAAGTTACATCGAATGAGCCTATCGGCGTATTCCTAGGTATTGTAGTTTAGGAGATATTGACAGATTTAGACATTTTTGGGGGTATGAAAATTTCTGAAAAGTTCAATTGGACCAAGATTTTTCTATGTTCCCGAAGGCCTACAGCTACAACTCCGCTACCAGATTGTAGCACTCCGAAAGTTACATCGAATGAGCCTATCGGCGTATTCCTAGGTATTGTAGTTTGGGAGATATTGACAGATTTAGACATTTTTGGGGTATGAAAATTTCTGAAAAGTTCAATTCGACCAAGATTTTTCTATGTTCCCGAAGGCCTACAGCTACAACTCCGCTACCAGATTGTAGCACTCCGAAAGTTACATCGAATGAGCCTATCGGCGTATTCCTAGGTATTGTAGTTTAGGAGATATTGACAGATTTAGACATTTTTGGGGGTATGAAAATTTCTGAAAAGTTCAATTGGACCAAGATTTTTCTATGTTCCCGAAGGCCTACAGCTACAACTCCGCTACCAGATTGTAGCACTCCGAAAGTTACATCGAATGAGCCTATCGGCGTATTCCTAGGTATTGTAGTTTGGGAGATATTGACAGATTTAGACATTTTTGGGGTATGAAAATTTCTGAAAAGTTCAATTCGACCAAGATTTTTCTATGTTCCCGAAGGCCTACAGCTACAACTCCGCTACCAGATTGTAGCACTCCGAAAGTTACATCGAATGAGCCTATCGGCGTATTCCTAGGTATTGTAGTTTAGGAGATATTGACAGATTTAGATATTTTTGGGGGTATGAAAATTTCTGAAAAGTTCAATTGGACCAAGATTTTTCTATGTTCCCGAAGGCCTACAGCTACAACTCCGCTAACAGATTGTAGCACTGCGAAAGTTACATCGAATGAGCCTATCGGCGTATTCCTAGGTATTGTAGTTTAGGAGATATTGACAGATTTAGACATTTTTGGGGGTATGAAAATTTCTGAAAAGTTCAATTGGACCAAGATTTTTCTATGTTCCCGAAGGCCTACAGCTACAACTCCGCTACCAGATTGTAGCACTCCGAAAGTTACATCGAATGAGCCTATCGGCGTATTCCTAGGTATTGTAGTTTAGGAGATATTGACAGATTTAGACATTTTTGGGGGTATGAAAATTTCTGAAAAGTTCAATTCGACCAAGATTTTTCTATGTTCCCGAAGGCCTACAGCTACAACTCCGCTACCAGATTGTAGCACTCCGAAAGTTACATCGAATGAGCCTATCGGCGTATTCCTAGGTATTGTAGTTTAGGAGATATTGACAGATTTGGACATTTTTGGGGGTATGAAAATTTCTGAAAAGTTCAATTCGACCAAGATTTTTCTATGTTCCCGAAGGCCTACAGCTACAACTCCGCTACCAGATTGTAGCACTCCGAAAGTTACATCGAATGAGCCTATCGGCGTATTCCTAGGTATTGTAGTTTAGGAGATATTGACAGATTTAGACATTTTTGGGGGTATGAAAATTTCTGAAAAGTTCAATTGGACCAAGATTTTTCTATGTTCCCGAAGGCCTACAGCTACAACTCCGCTACCAGATTGTAGCACTCCGAAAGTTACATCGAATGAGCCTATCGGCGTATTCCTAGGTATTGTAGTTTAGGAGATATTGACAGATTTAGACATTTTTGGGGGTATGAAAATTTCTGAAAAGTTCAATTCGACCAAGATTTTTCTATGTTCCCGAAGGCCTACAGCTACAACTCCGCTACCAGATTGTAGCACTCCGAAAGTTACATCGAATGAGCCTATCGGCGTATTCCTAGGTATTGTAGTTTAGGAGATATTGACAGATTTAGACATTTTTGGGGGTATGAAAATTTCTGAAAAGTTCAATTGGACCAAGATTTTTCTATGTTCCCGAAGGCCTACAGCTACAACTCCGCTACCAGATTGTAGCACTCCGAAAGTTACATCGAATGAGCCTATCGGCGTATTCCTAGGTATTGTAGTTTAGGAGATATTGACAGATTTAGACATTTTTGGGGGTATGAAAATTTCTGAAAAGTTCAATTGGACCAAGATTTTTCTATGTTCCCGAAGGCCTACAGCTACAACTCCGCTACCAGATTGTAGCACTCCGAAAGTTACATCGAATGAGCCTATCGGCGTATTCCTAGGTATTGTAGTTTGGGAGATATTGACAGATTTAGACATTTTTGGGGGTATGAAAATTTCTGAAAAGTTCAATTGGACCAAGATTTTTCTATGTTCCCGAAGGCCTACAGCTACAACTCCGCTACCAGATTGTAGCACTCCGAAAGTTACATCGAATGAGCCTATCGGCGTATTCCTAGGTATTGTAGTTTGGGAGATATTGACAGATTTAGACATTTTTGGGGTATGAAAATTTCTGAAAAGTTCAATTCGACCAAGATTTTTCTATGTTCCCGAAGGCCTACAGCTACAACTCCGCTACCAGATTGTAGCACTCCGAAAGTTACATCGAATGAGCCTATCGGCGTATTCCTAGGTATTGTAGTTTAGGAGATATTGACAGATTTAGACATTTTTGGGGGTATGAAAATTTCTGAAAAGTTCAATTGGACCAAGATTTTTCTATGTTCCCGAAGGCCTACAGCTACAACTCCGCTACCAGATTGTAGCACTCCGAAAGTTACATCGAATGAGCCTATCGGCGTATTCCTAGGTATTGTAGTTTGGGAGATATTGACAGATTTAGACATTTTTGGGGTATGAAAATTTCTGAAAAGTTCAATTCGACCAAGATTTTTCTATGTTCCCGAAGGCCTACAACTACAACTCCGCTACCAGATTGTAGCACTCCAAAAGATACATCGAATGAGCCTATCGGCGTATTCCTAGGTATTGTAGTTTAGGAGATATTGACAGATTTAGACATTTTTGGGGGTATGAAAATTTCTGAAAAGTTCAATTGGACCAAGATTTTTCTATGTTCCCGAAGGCCTACAGCTACAACTCCGCTACCAGATTGTAGCACTCCGAAAGTTAGATCGAATGAGCCTATCGGCGTATTCCTAGGTATTGTAGTTTAGGAGATATTGACAGATTTAGACATTTTTGGGGGTATGAAATTTTCTGAAAAGTTCAATTGGACCAAGATTTTTCTATGTTCCCGAAGGCCTACAGCTACAACTCCGCTACCAGATTGTAGCACTCCGAAAGTTACATCGAATGAGCCTATCGGCGTATTCCTAGGTATTGTAGTTTAGGAGATATTGACAGATTTAGACATTTTTGGGGGTATGAAAATTTCTGAAAAGTTCAATTGGACCAAGATTTTACTATGTTCCCGAAGGCCTACAGCTACAACTCCGCTACCAGATTGTAGCACTCCGAAAGTTACATCGAATGAGCCTATCGGCGTATTCCTAGGTATTGTAGTTTGGGAGATATTGACAGATTTAGACATTTTTGGGGTATGAAAATTTCTGAAAAGTTCAATTCGACCAAGATTTTTCTATGTTCCCGAAGGCCTACAGCTACAACTCCGCTACCAGATTGTAGCACTCCGAAAGTTACATCGAATGAGCCTATCGGCGTATTCCTAGGTATTGTAGTTTAGGAGATATTGACAGATTTAGACATTTTTGGGGGTATGAAAATTTCTGAAAAGTTCAATTGGACCAAGATTTTTCTATGTTCCCGAAGGCCTACAGCTACAACTCCGCTACCAGATTGTAGCACTCCGAAAGTTACATCGAATGAGCCTATCGGCGTATTCCTAGGTATTGTAGTTTGGGAGATATTGACAGATTTAGACATTTTTGGGGTATGAAAATTTCTGAAAAGTTCAATTCGACCAAGATTTTTCTATGTTCCCGAAGGCCTACAGCTACAACTCCGCTACCAGATTGTAGCACTCCGAAAGTTACATCGAATGAGCCTATCGGCGTATTCCTAGGTATTGTAGTTTAGGAGATATTGACAGATTTAGACATTTTTGGGGGTATGAAAATTTCTGAAAAGTTCAATTGGACCAAGATTTTTCTATGTTCCCGAAGGCCTACAGCTACAACTCCGCTACCAGATTGTAGCACTCCGAAAGTTACATCGAATGAGCCTATCGGCGTATTCCTAGGTATTGTAGTTTGGGAGATATTGACAGATTTAGACATTTTTGGGGGTATGAAAATTTCTGAAAAGTTCAATTGGACCAAGATTTTTCTATGTTCCCGAAGGCCTACAGCTACAACTCCGCTACCAGATTGTAGCACTCCGAAAGTTACATCGAATGAGCCTATCGGCGTATTCCTAGGTATTGTAGTTTGGGAGATATTGACAGATTTAGACATTTTGGGGGTATGAAAATTTCTGAAAAGTTCAATTCGACCAAGATTTTTCTATGTTCCCGAAGGCCTACAGCTACAACTCCGCTACCAGATTGTAGCACTCCGAAAGTTACATCGAATGAGCCTATCGGCGTATTCCTAGGTATTGTAGTTTAGGAGATATTGACAGATTTAGACATTTTTGGGGGTATGAAAATTTCTGAAAAGTTCAATTGGACCAAGATTTTTCTATGTTCCCGGAGGCCTACAGCTACAACTCCGCTACCAGATTGTAGCACTCCGAAAGTTACATCGAATGAGCCTATCGGCGTATTCCTAGGTATTGTAGTTTGGGAGATATTGACAGATTTAGACATTTTTGGGGTATGAAAATTTCTGAAAAGTTCAATTCGACCAAGATTTTTCTATGTTCCCGAAGGCCTACAACTACAACTCCGCTACCAGATTGTAGCACTCCGAAAGATACATCGAATGAGCCTATCGGCGTATTCCTAGGTATTGTAGTTTAGGAGATATTGACAGATTTAGACATTTTTGGGGGTATGAAAATTTCTGAAAAGTTCAATTGGACCAAGATTTTTCTATGTTCCCGAAGGCCTACAGCTACAACTCCGCTACCAGATTGTAGCACTCCGAAAGTTAGATCGAATGAGCCTATCGGCGTATTCCTAGGTATTGTAGTTTAGGAGATATTGACAGATTTAGACATTTTTGGGGGTATGAAAATTTCTGAAAAGTTCAATTGGACCAAGATTTTTCTATGTTCCCGAAGGCCTACAGCTACAACTCCGCTACCAGATTGTAGCACTCCGAAAGTTACATCGAATGAGCCTATCGGCGTATTCCTAGGTATTGTAGTTTAGGAGATATTGACAGATTTAGACATTTTTGGGGGTATGAAAATTTCTGAAAAGTTCAATTGGACCAAGATTTTACTATGTTCCCGAAGGCCTACAGCTACAACTCCGCTACCAGATTGTAGCACTCCGAAAGTTACATCGAATGAGCCTATCGGCGTATTCCTAGGTATTGTAGTTTGGGAGATATTGACAGATTTAGACATTTTTGGGGTATGAAAATTTCTGAAAAGTTCAATTCGACCAAGATTTTTCTATGTTCCCGAAGGCCTACAGCTACAACTCCGCTACCAGATTGTAGCACTCCGAAAGTTACATCGAATGAGCCTATCGGCGTATTCCTAGGTATTGTAGTTTAGGAGATATTGACAGATTTAGACATTTTTGGGGGTATGAAAATTTCTGAAAAGTTCAATTGGACCAAGATTTTTCCATGTTCCCGAAGGCCTACAGCTACAACTCCGCTACCAGATTGTAGCACTCCGAAAGTTACATCGAATGAGCCTATCGGCGTATTCCTAGGTATTGTAGTTTGGGAGATATTGACAGATTTAGACATTTTTGGGGTATGAAAATTTCTGAAAAGTTAAATTCGACCAAGATTTTTCTATGTTCCCGAAGGCCTACAGCTACAACTCCGCTACCAGATTGTAGCACTCCGAAAGTTACATCGAATGAGCCTATCGGCGTATTCCTAGGTATTGTAGTTTAGGAGATATTGACAGATTTAGACATTTTTGGGGGTATGAAAATTTCTGAAAAGTTCAATTGGACCAAGATTTTTCTATGTTCCCGAAGGCCTACAGCTACAACTCCGCTAACAGATTGTAGCACTGCGAAAGTTACATCGAATGAGCCTATCGGCGTATTCCTAGGTATTGTAGTTTAGGAGATATTGACAGATTTAGACATTTTTGGGGGTATGAAAATTTCTGAAAAGTTCAATTGGACCAAGATTTTTCTATGTTCCCGAAGGCCTACAGCTACAACTCCGCTACCAGATTGTAGCACTCCGAAAGTTACATCGAATGAGCCTATCGGCGTATTCCTAGGTATTGTAGTTTAGGAGATATTGACAGATTTAGACATTTTTGGGGGTATGAAAATTTCTGAAAAGTTCAATTCGACCAAGATTTTTCTATGTTCCCGAAGGCCTACAGCTACAACTCCGCTACCAGATTGTAGCACTCCGAAAGTTACATCGAATGAGCCTATCGGCGTATTCCTAGGTATTGTAGTTTAGGAGATATTGACAGATTTGGACATTTTTAGGGGTATGAAAATTTCTGAAAAGTTCAATTCGACCAAGATTTTTCTATGTTCCCGAAGGCCTACAGCTACAACTCCGCTACCAGATTGTAGCACTCCGAAAGGTACATCGAATGAGCCTATCGGCGTATTCCTAGGTATTGTAGTTTAGGAGATATTGACAGATTTAGACATTTTTGGGGGTATGAAATTTTCTGAAAAGTTCAATTGGACCAAGATTTTTCTATGTTCCCGAAGGCCTACAGCTACAACTCCGCTACCAGATTGTAGCACTCCGAAAGTTACATCGAATGAGCCTATCGGCGTATTCCTAGGTATTGTAGTTTAGGAGATATTGACAGATTTAGACATTTTTGGGGGTATGAAAATTTCTGAAAAGTTCAATTGGACCAAGATTTTACTATGTTCCCGAAGGCCTACAGCTACAACTCCGCTACCAGATTGTAGCACTCCGAAAGTTACATCGAATGAGCCTATCGGCGTATTCCTAGGTATTGTAGTTTGGGAGATATTGACAGATTTAGACATTTTTGGGGTATGAAAATTTCTGAAAAGTTAAATTCGACCAAGATTTTTCTATGTTCCCGAAGGCCTACAGCTACAACTCCGCTACCAGATTGTAGCACTCCGAAAGTTACATCGAATGAGCCTATCGGCGTATTCCTAGGTATTGTAGTTTAGGAGATATTGACAGATTTAGACATTTTTGGGGGTATGAAAATTTCTGAAAAGTTCAATTGGACCAAGATTTTTCTATGTTCCCGAAGGCCTACAGCTACAACTCCGCTAACAGATTGTAGCACTGCGAAAGTTACATCGAATGAGCCTATCGGCGTATTCCTAGGTATTGTAGTTTAGGAGATATTGACAGATTTAGACATTTTTGGGGGTATGAAAATTTCTGAAAAGTTCAATTGGACCAAGATTTTTCTATGTTCCCGAAGGCCTACAGCTACAACTCCGCTACCAGATTGTAGCACTCCGAAAGTTACATCGAATGAGCCTATCGGCGTATTCCTAGGTATTGTAGTTTAGGAGATATTGACAGATTTAGACATTTTTGGGGGTATGAAAATTTCTGAAAAGTTCAATTCGACCAAGATTTTTCTATGTTCCCGAAGGCCTACAGCTACAACTCCGCTACCAGATTGTAGCACTCCGAAAGTTACATCGAATGAGCCTATCGGCGTATTCCTAGGTATTGTAGTTTAGGAGATATTGACAGATTTGGACATTTTTAGGGGTATGAAAATTTCTGAAAAGTTCAATTCGACCAAGATTTTTCTATGTTCCCGAAGGCCTACAGCTACAACTCCGCTACCAGATTGTAGCACTCCGAAAGGTACATCGAATGAGCCTATCGGCGTATTCCTAGGTATTGTAGTTTAGGAGATATTGACAGATTTAGACATTTTTGGGGGTATGAAATTTTCTGAAAAGTTCAATTGGACCAAGATTTTTCTATGTTCCCGAAGGCCTACAGCTACAACTCCGCTACCAGATTGTAGCACTCCGAAAGTTACATCGAATGAGCCTATCGGCGTATTCCTAGGTATTGTAGTTTAGGAGATATTGACAGATTTAGACATTTTTGGGGGTATGAAAATTTCTGAAAAGTTCAATTGGACCAAGATTTTACTATGTTCCCGAAGGCCTACAGCTACAACTCCGCTACCAGATTGTAGCACTCCGAAAGTTACATCGAATGAGCCTATCGGCGTATTCCTAGGTATTGTAGTTTGGGAGATATTGACAGATTTAGACATTTTTGGGGTATGAAAATTTCTGAAAAGTTCAATTCGACCAAGATTTTTCTATGTTCCCGAAGGCCTACAGCTACAACTCCGCTACCAGATTGTAGCACTCCGAAAGTTACATCGAATGAGCCTATCGGCGTATTCCTAGGTATTGTAGTTTAGGAGATATTGACAGATTTAGACATTTTTGGGGGTATGAAAATTTCTGAAAAGTTCAATTGGACCAAGATTTTTCTATGTTCCCGAAGGCCTACAGCTACAACTCCGCTACCAGATTGTAGCACTCCGAAAGTTACATCGAATGAGCCTATCGGCGTATTCCTAGGTATTGTAGTTTGGGAGATATTGACAGATTTAGACATTTTTGGGGTATGAAAATTTCTGAAAAGTTCAATTCGACCAAGATTTTTCTATGTTCCCGAAGGCCTACAGCTACAACTCCGCTACCAGATTGTAGCACTCCGAAAGTTACATCGAATGAGCCTATCGGCGTATTCCTAGGTATTGTAGTTTAGGAGATATTGACAGATTTAGACATTTTTGGGGGTATGAAAATTTCTGAAAAGTTCAATTGGACCAAGATTTTTCTATGTTCCCGAAGGCCTACAGCTACAACTCCGCTACCAGATTGTAGCACTCCGAAAGTTACATCGAATGAGCCTATCGGCGTATTCCTAGGTATTGTAGTTTGGGAGATATTGACAGATTTAGACATTTTTGGGGGTATGAAAATTTCTGAAAAGTTCAATTGGACCAAGATTTTTCTATGTTCCCGAAGGCCTACAGCTACAACTCCGCTACCAGATTGTAGCACTCCGAAAGTTACATCGAATGAGCCTATCGGCGTATTCCTAGGTATTGTAGTTTGGGAGATATTGACAGATTTAGACATTTTTGGGGTATGAAAATTTCTGAAAAGTTCAATTCGACCAAGATTTTTCTATGTTCCCGAAGGCCTACAGCTACAACTCCGCTACCAGATTGTAGCACTCCGAAAGTTACATCGAATGAGCCTATCGGCGTATTCCTAGGTATTGTAGTTTAGGAGATATTGACAGATTTAGACATTTTTGGGGGTATGAAAATTTCTGAAAAGTTCAATTGGACCAAGATTTTTCTATGTTCCCGGAGGCCTACAGCTACAACTCCGCTACCAGATTGTAGCACTCCGAAAGTTACATCGAATGAGCCTATCGGCGTATTCCTAGGTATTGTAGTTTGGGAGATATTGACAGATTTAGACATTTTTGGGGTATGAAAATTTCTGAAAAGTTCAATTCGACCAAGATTTTTCTATGTTCCCGAAGGCCTACAACTACAACTCCGCTACCAGATTGTAGCACTCCGAAAGATACATCGAATGAGCCTATCGGCGTATTCCTAGGTATTGTAGTTTAGGAGATATTGACAGATTTAGACATTTTTGGGGGTATGAAAATTTCTGAAAAGTTCAATTGGACCAAGATTTTTCTATGTTCCCGAAGGCCTACAGCTACAACTCCGCTACCAGATTGTAGCACTCCGAAAGTTAGATCGAATGAGCCTATCGGCGTATTCCTAGGTATTGTAGTTTAGGAGATATTGACAGATTTAGACATTTTTGGGGGTATGAAAATTTCTGAAAAGTTCAATTGGACCAAGATTTTTCTATGTTCCCGAAGGCCTACAGCTACAACTCCGCTACCAGATTGTAGCACTCCGAAAGTTACATCGAATGAGCCTATCGGCGTATTCCTAGGTATTGTAGTTTAGGAGATATTGACAGATTTAGACATTTTTGGGGGTATGAAAATTTCTGAAAAGTTCAATTGGACCAAGATTTTACTATGTTCCCGAAGGCCTACAGCTACAACTCCGCTACCAGATTGTAGCACTCCGAAAGTTACATCGAATGAGCCTATCGGCGTATTCCTAGGTATTGTAGTTTGGGAGATATTGACAGATTTAGACATTTTTGGGGTATGAAAATTTCTGAAAAGTTCAATTCGACCAAGATTTTTCTATGTTCCCGAAGGCCTACAGCTACAACTCCGCTACCAGATTGTAGCACTCCGAAAGTTACATCGAATGAGCCTATCGGCGTATTCCTAGGTATTGTAGTTTAGGAGATATTGACAGATTTAGACATTTTTGGGGGTATGAAAATTTCTGAAAAGTTCAATTGGACCAAGATTTTTCCATGTTCCCGAAGGCCTACAGCTACAACTCCGCTACCAGATTGTAGCACTCCGAAAGTTACATCGAATGAGCCTATCGGCGTATTCCTAGGTATTGTAGTTTGGGAGATATTGACAGATTTAGACATTTTTGGGGTATGAAAATTTCTGAAAAGTTAAATTCGACCAAGATTTTTCTATGTTCCCGAAGGCCTACAGCTACAACTCCGCTACCAGATTGTAGCACTCCGAAAGTTACATCGAATGAGCCTATCGGCGTATTCCTAGGTATTGTAGTTTAGGAGATATTGACAGATTTAGACATTTTTGGGGGTATGAAAATTTCTGAAAAGTTCAATTGGACCAAGATTTTTCTATGTTCCCGAAGGCCTACAGCTACAACTCCGCTAACAGATTGTAGCACTGCGAAAGTTACATCGAATGAGCCTATCGGCGTATTCCTAGGTATTGTAGTTTAGGAGATATTGACAGATTTAGACATTTTTGGGGGTATGAAAATTTCTGAAAAGTTCAATTGGACCAAGATTTTTCTATGTTCCCGAAGGCCTACAGCTACAACTCCGCTACCAGATTGTAGCACTCCGAAAGTTACATCGAATGAGCCTATCGGCGTATTCCTAGGTATTGTAGTTTAGGAGATATTGACAGATTTAGACATTTTTGGGGGTATGAAAATTTCTGAAAAGTTCAATTCGACCAAGATTTTTCTATGTTCCCGAAGGCCTACAGCTACAACTCCGCTACCAGATTGTAGCACTCCGAAAGTTACATCGAATGAGCCTATCGGCGTATTCCTAGGTATTGTAGTTTAGGAGATATTGACAGATTTGGACATTTTTAGGGGTATGAAAATTTCTGAAAAGTTCAATTCGACCAAGATTTTTCTATGTTCCCGAAGGCCTACAGCTACAACTCCGCTACCAGATTGTAGCACTCCGAAAGGTACATCGAATGAGCCTATCGGCGTATTCCTAGGTATTGTAGTTTAGGAGATATTGACAGATTTAGACATTTTTGGGGGTATGAAAATTTCTGAAAAGTTCAATTGGACCAAGATTTTTCTATGTTCCCGAAGGCCTACAGCTACAACTCCGCTACCAGATTGTAGCACTCCGAAAGTTACATCGAATGAGCCTATCGGCGTATTCCTAGGTATTGTAGTTTAGGAGATATTGACAGATTTAGACATTTTTGGGGGTATGAAAATTTCTGAAAAGTTCAATTGGACCAAGATTTTTCTATGTTCCCGAAGGCCTACAGCTACAACTCCGCTACCAGATTGTAGCACTCCGAAAGTTACATCGAATGAGCCTATCGGCGTATTCCTAGGTATTGTAGTTTAGGAGATATTGACAGATTTAGACATTTTTGGGGGTATGAAAATTTCTGAAAAGTTCAATTGGACCAAGATTTTTCTATGTTCCCGAAGGCCTACAGCTACAACTCCGCTACCAGATTGTAGCACTCCGAAAGTTACATCGAATGAGCCTATCGGCGTATTCCTAGGTATTGTAGTTTAGGAGATATTGACAGATTTAGACATTTTTGGGGGTATGAAAATTTCTGAAAAGTTCAATTCGACCAAGATTTTTCTATGTTCCCGAAGGCCTACAGCTACAACTCCGCTACCAGATTGTAGCACTCCGAAAGTTACATCGAATGAGCCTATCGGCGTATTCCTAGGTATTGTAGTTTAGGAGATATTGACAGATTTAGACATTTTTGGGGGTATGAAAATTTCTGAAAAGTTCAATTGGACCAAGATTTTTCTATGTTCCCGAAGGCCTACAGCTACAACTCCGCTACCAGATTGTAGCACTCCGAAAGTTACATCGAATGAGCCTATCAGCGTATTCCTAGGTATTGTAGTTTAGGAGATATTGACAGATTTAGACATTTTTGGGGGTATGAAAATTTCTGAAAAGTTCAATTGGACCAAGATTTTTCTATGTTCCCGAAGGCCTACAGCTACAACTCCGCTACCAGATTGTAGCACTCCGAAAGTTACATCGAATGAGCCTATCGGCGTATTCCTAGGTATTGTAGTTTAGGAGATATTGACAGATTTAGACATTTTTGGGGGTATGAAAATTTCTGAAAAGTTCAATTCGAACAAGATTTTTCTATGTTCCCGAAGGCCTATAGCTACAACTCCGCTACCAGATTGTAGCACTCCGAAAGTTACATCGAATGAGCCTATCGGCGTATTCCTAGGTATTCTAGTTTAGGAGATATTGACAGATTTAGACATGTTTGGGGGTATGAAAATTTCTGAAAAGTTCAATTGGACCAAGATTTTTCTATGTTCCCGAAGGCCTATAGCTACAACTCCGCTACCAGATTGTAGCACTCCGAAAGTTACATCGAATGAGCCTATCGGCGTATTCCTAGGTATTGTAGTTTAGGAGATATTGACAGATTTAGACATTTTTGGGGGTATGAAAATTTCTGAAAAGTTCAATTGGACCAAGATTTTTCTATGTTCCCGAAGGCCTACAGCTACAACTCCGCTACCAGATTGTAGCACTCCGAAAGTTACATCGAATGAGCCTATCGGCGTATTCCTAGGTATTGTAGTTTAGGAGATATTGACAGATTTTGACATTTTTGGGGTATGAAAATTTCTGAAAAGTTCAATTCGACCAAGATTTTTCTATGTTCCCGAAGGCCTACAGCTACAACTCCGCTACCAGATTGTAGCACTCCGAAAGTTACATCGAATGAGCCTATCGGCGTATTCCTAGGTATTGTAGTTTAGGAGATATTGACAGATTTAGACATTTTTGGGGGTATGAAAATTTCTGAAAAGTTCAATTGGACCAAGATTTTTCTATGTTCCCGAAGGCCTACAGCTACAACTCCGCTACCAGATTGTAGCACTCCGAAAGTTACATCGAATGAGCCTATCGGCGTATTCCTAGGTATTGTAGTTTAGGAGATATTGACAGATTTAGACATTTTTGGGGGTATGAAAATTTCTGAAAAGTTCAATTGGACCAAGATTTTTCTATGTTCCCGAAGGCCTACAGCTACAACTCCGCTACCAGATTGTAGCACTCCGAAAGTTACATCGAATGAGCCTATCGGCGTATTCCTAGGTATTGTAGTTTAGGAGATATTGACAGATTTGGACATTTTTGGGGGTATGAAAATTTCTGAAAAGTTCAATTCGACCAAGATTTTTCTATGTTCCCGAAGGCCTACAGCTACAACTCCGCTACCAGATTGTAGCACTCCGAAAGTTACATCGAATGAGCCTATCGGCGTATTCCTAGGTATTGTAGTTTAGGAGATATTGACAGATTTGGACATTTTTGGGGGTATGAAAATTTCTGAAAAGTTCAATTCGACCAAGATTTTTCTATGTTCCCGAAGGCCTACAGCTACAACTCCGCTACCAGATTGTAGCACTCCGAAAGTTACATCGAATGAGCCTATCGGCGTATTCCTAGGTATTGTAGTTTAGGAGATATTGACAGATTTGGACATTTTTGGGGGTATGAAAATTTCTGAAAAGTTCAATTCGACCAAGATTTTTCTATGTTCCCGAAGGCCTACAGCTACAACTCCGCTACCAGATTGTAGCACTCCGAAAGTTACATCGAATGAGCCTATCGGCGTATTCCTAGGTATTGTAGTTTAGGAGATATTGACAGATTTAGACATTTTTGGGGGTATGAAAATTTCTGAAAAGTTCAATTGGACCAAGATTTTTCTATGTTCCCGAAGGCCTACAGCTACAACTCCGCTACCAGATTGTAGCACTCCGAAAGTTACATCGAATGAGCCTATCGGCGTATTCCTAGGTATTGTAGTTTAGGAGATATTGACAGATTTAGACATTTTTGGGGGTATGAAAATTTCTGAAAAGTTCAATTGGACCAAGATTTTTCTATGTTCCCGAAGGCCTACAGCTACAACTCCGCTACCAGATTGTAGCACTCCGACAGTTACATCGAATGAGCCTATCGGCGTATTCCTAGGTATTGTAGTTTAGGAGATATTGACAGATTTGGACATTTTTGGGGGTATGAAAATTTCTGAAAAGTTCAATTCGACCAAGATTTTCCTATGTTCCCGAAGGCCTACAGCTACAACTCCGCTACCAGATTGTAGCACTCCGAAAGTTACATCGAATGAGCCTATCGGCGTATTCCTAGGTATTGTAGTTTAGGAGATATTGACAGATTTAGACATTTTTGGGGGTATGAAAATTTCTGAAAAGTTCAATTCGACCAAGATTTTTCTATGTTCCCGAAGGCCTACAGCTACAACTCCGCTACCAGATTGTAGCACTCCGAAAGTTACATCGAATGAGCCTATCGGCGTATTCCTAGGTATTGTAGTTTAGGAGACATTGACAGATTTAGACATTTTTGGGGGTATGAAAATTTCTGAAAAGTTCAATTGGACCAAGATTTTTCTATGTTCCCGAAGGCCTATAGCTACAACTCCGCTACCAGATTGTAGCACTCCGAAAGTTACATCGAATGAGCCTATCGGCGTATTCCTAGGTATTGTAGTTTAGGAGATATTGACAGATTTAGACATTTTTGGGGGTATGAAAATTTCTGAAAAGCTCAATTCGACCAAGATTTTTCTATGTTCCCGAAGGCCTACAGCTACAACTCCGCTACCAGATTGTAGCACTCCGAAAGTTACATCGAATGAGCCTATCGGCGTATTCCTAGGTATTGTAGTTTAGGAGATATTGACAGATTTAGACATTTTTGGGGGTATGAAAATTTCTGAAAAGTTCAATTGGACCAAGATTTTTCTATGTTCCCGAAGGCCTATAGCTACAACTCCGCTACCAGATTGTAGCACTCCGAAAGTTACATCGAATGAGCCTATCGGCGTATTCCTAGGTATTGTAGTTTAGGAGATATTTACAGATTTAGACATTTTTGGGGGTATGAAAATTTCTGAAAAGCTCAATTCGACCAAGATTTTTCTATGTTTCCGAAGGCCTACAGCTACAACTCCGCTACCAGATTGTAGCACTCCGAAAGTTACATCGAATGAGCCTATCGGCGTATTCCTAGGTATTGTAGTTTAGGAGATATTGACAGATTTAGACATTTGTGGGGGTATGAAAATTTCTGAAAAGTTCAATTGGACCAAGATTTTTCTATGTTCCCGAAGGCCTACAGCTACAACTCCGCTACCAGATTGTAGCACTCCGAAAGTTACATCGAAGGAGCCTATCGGCGTATTCCTAGGTATTGTAGATTAGGAGATATTGACAGATTTAGACATTTTTGGGGGTATGAAAATTTCAGAAAAGTTCAATTCGACCAAGATTTTTCTATGTTCCCGAAGGCCTACAGCTACAACTCCGCTACCAGATTGTAGCACTCCGAAAGGTACATCGAATGAGCCTATCGGCGTATTCCTAGGTATTCTAGTTTAGGAGATATTGACAGATTTAGACATGTTTGGGGGTATGAAAATTTCTGAAAAGTTCAATTGGACCAAGATTTTTCTATGTTCCCGAAGGCCTATAGCTACAACTCCGCTACCAGATTGTAGCACTCCGAAAGTTACATCGAATGAGCCTATCGGCGTATTCCTAGGTATTGTAGTTTAGGAGATATTGACAGATTTAGACATTTTTTGGGGTATGAAAATTTCTGAAAAGTTCAATTGGACCAAGATTTTTCTATGTTCCCGAAGGCCTACAGCTACAACTCCGCTACCAGATTGTAGCACTCCGAAAGTTACATCGAATGAGCCTATCGGCGTATTCCTAGGTATTGTAGTTTAGGAGATATTGACAGATTTAGACATTTTTGGGGTATGAAAATTTCTGAAAAGTTCAATTCTACCAAGATTTTTCTATGTTCCCGAAGGCCTACAGCTACAACTCCGCTACCAGATTGTAGCACTCCGAAAGTTACATCGAATGAGCCTATCGGCGTATTCCTAGGTATTGTAGTTTAGGAGATATTGACAGATTTAGACATTTTTGGGGGTATGAAAATTTCTGAAAAGTTCAATTGGACCAAGATTTTTCTATGTTCCCGAAGGCCTACAGCTACAACTCCGCTACCAGATTGTAGCACTCCGAAAGTTACATCGAATGAGCCTATCGGCGTATTCCTAGGTATTGTAGATTAGGAGATATTGACAGATTTAGACATTTTTGGGGGTATGAAAATTTCAGAAAAGTTCAATTCGACCAAGATTTTTCTATGTTCCCGAAGGCCTACAGCTACAACTCCGCTACCAGATTGTAGCACTCCGAAAGTTACATCGAATGAGCCTATCGGCGTATTCCTAGGTATTCTAGTTTAGGAGATATTGACAGATTTAGACATGTTTGGGGGTATGAAAATTTCTGAAAAGTTCAATTGGACCAAGATTTTTCTATGTTCCCGAAGGCCTATAGCTACAACTCCGCTACCAGATTGTAGCACTCCGAAAGTTACATCGAATGAGCCTATCGGCGTATTCCTAGGTATTGTAGTTTAGGAGATATTGACAGATTTAGACATTTTTGGGGGTATGAAAATTTCTGAAAAGTTCAATTGGACCAAGATTTTTCTATGTTCCCGAAGGCCTACAGCTACAACTCCGCTACCAGATTGTAGCACTCCGAAAGTTACATCGAATGAGCCTATCGGCGTATTCCTAGGTATTGTAGTTTAGGAGATATTGACAGATTTAGACATTTTTGGGGTATGAAAATTTCTGAAAAGTTCAATTCGACCAAGATTTTTCTATGTTCCCGAAGGCCTACAGCTACAACTCCGCTACCAGATTGTAGCACTCCGAAAGTTACATCGAATGAGCCTATCGGCGTATTCCTAGGTATTGTAGTTTAGGAGATATTGACAGATTTAGACATTTTTGGGGGTATGAAAATTTCTGAAAAGTTCAATTGGACCAAGATTTTTCTATGTTCCCGAAGGCCTACAGCTACAACTCCGCTACCAGATTGTAGCACTCCGAAAGTTACATCGAATGAGCCTATCGGCGTATTCCTAGGTATTGTAGTTTAGGAGATATTGACAGATTTAGACATTTTTGGGGGTATGAAAATTTCTGAAAAGTTCAATTGGACCAAGATTTTTCTATGTTCCCGAAGGCCTACAGCTACAACTCCGCTACCAGATTGTAGCACTCCGAAAGTTACATCGAATGAGCCTATCGGCGTATTCCTAGGTATTGTAGTTTAGAAGATATTGACAGATTTGGACATTTTTGGGGGTATGAAAATTTCTGAAAAGTTCAATTCGACCAAGATTTTTCTATGTTCCCGAAGGCCTACAGCTACAACTCCGCTACCAGATTGTAGCACTCCGAAAGTTACATCGAATGAGCCTATCGGCGTATTCCTAGGTATTGTAGTTTAGGAGATATTGACAGATTTGGACATTTTTGGGGGTATGAAAATTTCTGAAAAGTTCAATTCGACCAAGATTTTTCTATGTTCCCGAAGGCCTACAGCTACAACTCCGCTACCAGATTGTAGCACTCCGAAAGTTACATCGAATGAGCCTATCGGCGTATTCCTAGGTATTGTAGTTTAGGAGATATTGACAGATTTGGACATTTTTGGGGGTATGAAAATTTCTGAAAAGTTCAATTCGACCAAGATTTTTCTATGTTCCCGAAGGCCTACAGCTACAACTCCGCTACCAGATTGTAGCACTCCGAAAGTTACATCGAATGAGCCTATCGGCGTATTCCTAGGTATTGTAGTTTAGGAGATATTGACAGATTTAGACATTTTTGGGGGTATGAAAATTTCTGAAAAGTTCAATTGGACCAAGATTTTTCTATGTTCCCGAAGGCCTACAGCTACAACTCCGCTACCAGATTGTAGCACTCCGAAAGTTACATCGAATGAGCCTATCGGCGTATTCTTAGGTATTGTAGTTTAGGAGATATTGACAGATTTAGACATTTTTGGGGGTATGAAAATTTCTGAAAAGTTCAATTGGACCAAGATTTTTCTATGTTCCCGAAGGCCTACAGCTACAACTCCGCTACCAGATTGTAGCACTCCGACAGTTACATCGAATGAGCCTATCGGCGTATTCCTAGGTATTGTAGTTTAGGAGATATTGACAGATTTGGACATTTTTGGGGGTATGAAAATTTCTGAAAAGTTCAATTCGACCAAGATTTTTCTATGTTCCCGAAGGCCTACAGCTACAACTCCGCTACCAGATTGTAGCACTCCGAAAGTTACATCGAATGAGCCTATCGGCGTATTCCTAGGTATTGTAGTTTAGGAGATATTGACAGATTTAGACATTTTTGGGGGTATGAAAATTTCTGAAAAGTTCAATTCGACCAAGATTTTTCTATGTTCCCGAAGGCCTACAGCTACAACTCCGCTACCAGATTGTAGCACTCCGAAAGTTACATCGAATGAGCCTATCGGCGTATTCCTAGGTATTGTAGTTTAGGAGACATTGACAGATTTAGACATTTTTGGGGGTATGAAAATTTCTGAAAAGTTCAATTGGACCAAGATTTTTCTATGTTCCCGAAGGCCTATAGCTACAACTCCGCTACCAGATTGTAGCACTCCGAAAGTTACATCGAATGAGCCTATCGGCGTATTCCTAGGTATTGTAGTTTAGGAGATATTGACAGATTTAGACATTTTTGGGGGTATGAAAATTTCTGAAAAGCTCAATTCGACCAAGATTTTTCTATGTTCCCGAAGGCCTACAGCTACAACTCCGCTACCAGATTGTAGCACTCCGAAAGTTACATCGAATGAGCCTATCGGCGTATTCCTAGGTATTGTAGTTTAGGAGATATTGACAGATTTAGACATTTTTGGGGGTATGAAAATTTCTGAAAAGTTCAATTGGACCAAGATTTTTCTATGTTCCCGAAGGCCTATAGCTACAACTCCGCTACCAGATTGTAGCACTCCGAAAGTTACATCGAATGAGCCTATCGGCGTATTCCTAGGTATTGTAGTTTAGGAGATATTTACAGATTTAGACATTTTTGGGGGTATGAAAATTTCTGAAAAGCTCAATTCGACCAAGATTTTTCTATGTTTCCGAAGGCCTACAGCTACAACTCCGCTACCAGATTGTAGCACTCCGAAAGTTACATCGAATGAGCCTATCGGCGTATTCCTAGGTATTGTAGTTTAGGAGATATTGACAGATTTAGACATTTGTGGGGGTATGAAAATTTCTGAAAAGTTCAATTGGACCAAGATTTTTCTATGTTCCCGAAGGCCTACAGCTACAACTCCGCTACCAGATTGTAGCACTCCGAAAGTTACATCGAAGGAGCCTATCGGCGTATTCCTAGGTATTGTAGATTAGGAGATATTGACAGATTTAGACATTTTTGGGGGTATGAAAATTTCAGAAAAGTTCAATTCGACCAAGATTTTTCTATGTTCCCGAAGGCCTACAGCTACAACTCCGCTACCAGATTGTAGCACTCCGAAAGGTACATCGAATGAGCCTATCGGCGTATTCCTAGGTATTCTAGTTTAGGAGATATTGACAGATTTAGACATGTTTGGGGGTATGAAAATTTCTGAAAAGTTCAATTGGACCAAGATTTTTCTATGTTCCCGAAGGCCTATAGCTACAACTCCGCTACCAGATTGTAGCACTCCGAAAGTTACATCGAATGAGCCTATCGGCGTATTCCTAGGTATTGTAGTTTAGGAGATATTGACAGATTTAGACATTTTTGGGGGTATGAAAATTTCTGAAAAGTTCAATTGGACCAAGATTTTTCTATGTTCCCGAAGGCCTACAGCTACAACTCCGCTACCAGATTGTAGCACTCCGAAAGTTACATCGAATGAGCCTATCGGCGTATTCCTAGGTATTGTAGTTTAGGAGATATTGACAGATTTAGACATTTTTGGGGTATGAAAATTTCTGAAAAGTTCAATTCTACCAAGATTTTTCTATGTTCCCGAAGGCCTACAGCTACAACTCCGCTACCAGATTGTAGCACTCCGAAAGTTACATCGAATGAGCCTATCGGCGTATTCCTAGGTATTGTAGTTTAGGAGATATTGACAGATTTAGACATTTTTGGGGGTATGAAAATTTCTGAAAAGTTCAATTGGACCAAGATTTTTCTATGTTCCCGAAGGCCTACAGCTACAACTCCGCTACCAGATTGTAGCACTCCGAAAGTTACATCGAATGAGCCTATCGGCGTATTCCTAGGTATTGTAGTTTAGGAGATATTGACAGATTTAGACATTTTTGGGGGTATGAAAATTTCTGAAAAGTTCAATTGGACCAAGATTTTTCTATGTTCCCGAAGGCCTACAGCTACAACTTCGCTACCAGATTGTAGCACTCCGAAAGTTACATCGAATGAGCCTATCGGCGTATTCCTAGGTATTGTAGTTTAGGAGATATTGACAGATTTGGACATTTTTGGGGGTATGAAAATTTCTGAAAAGTTCAATTCGACCAAGATTTTTCTATGTTCCCGAAGGCCTACAGCTACAACTCCGCTACCAGATTGTAGCACTCCGAAAGTTACATCGAATGAGCCTATCGGCGTATTCCTAGGTATTGTAGTTTAGGAGATATTGACAGATTTAGACATTTTTGGGGGTATGAAAATTTCTGAAAAGTTCAATTGGACCAAGATTTTTCTATGTTCCCGAAGGCCTACAGCTACAACTCCGCTACCAGATTGTAGCACTCCGAAAGTTACATCGAATGAGCCTATCGGCGTATTCCTAGGTATTGTAGATTAGGAGATATTGACAGATTTAGACATTTTTGGGGGTATGAAAATTTCAGAAAAGTTCAATTCGACCAAGATTTTTCTATGTTCCCGAAGGCCTATAGCTACAACTCCGCTACCAGATTGTAGCACTCCGAAAGTTACATCGAATGAGCCTATCGGCGTATTCCTAGGTATTCTAGTTTAGGAGATATTGACAGATTTAGACATGTTTGGGGGTATGAAAATTTCTGAAAAGTTCAATTGGACCAAGATTTTTCTATGTTCCCGAAGGCCTATAGCTACAACTCCGCTACCAGATTGTAGCACTCCGAAAGTTACATCGAATGAGCCTATCGGCGTATTCCTAGGTATTGTAGTTTAGGAGATATTGACAGATTTAGACATTTTTGGGGGTATGAAAATTTCTGAAAAGTTCAATTGGACCAAGATTTTTCTATGTTCCCGAAGGCCTACAGCTACAACTCCGCTACCAGATTGTAGCACTCCAAAAGTTACATCGAATGAGCCTTTCGGCGTATTCCTAGGTATTGTAGTTTAGGAGATATTGACAGATTTAGACATTTTTGGGGTATGAAAATTTCTGAAAAGTTCAATTCGACCAAGATTTTTCTATGTTCCCGAAGGCCTACAGCTACAACTCCGCTACCAGATTGTAGCACTCCGAAAGTTACATCGAATGAGCCTATCGGCGTATTCCTAGGTATTGTAGTTTAGGAGATATTGACAGATTTAGACATTTTTGGGGGTATGAAAATTTCTGAAAAGTTCAATTGGACCAAGATTTTTCTATGTTCCCGAAGGCCTACAGCTACAACTCCGCTACCAGATTGTAGCACTCCGAAAGTTACATCGAATGAGCCTATCGGCGTATTCCTAGGTATTGTAGTTTAGGAGATATTGACAGATTTAGACATTTTTGGGGGTATGAAAATTTCTGAAAAGTTCAATTGGACCAAGATTTTTCTATGTTCCCGAAGGCCTACAGCTACAACTCCGCTACCAGATTGTAGCACTCCGAAAGTTACATCGAATGAGCCTATCGGCGTATTCCTAGGTATTGTAGTTTAGGAGATATTGACAGATTTGGACATTTTTGGGGGTATGAAAATTTCTGAAAAGTTCAATTCGACCAAGATTTTTCTATGTTCCCGAAGGCCTACAGCTACAACTCCGCTACCAGATTGTAGCACTCCGAAAGTTACATCGAATGAGCCTATCGGCGTATTCCTAGGTATTGTAGTTTAGGAGATATTGACAGATTTGGACATTTTTGGGGGTATGAAAATTTCTGAAAAGTTCAATTCGACCAAGATTTTTCTATGTTCCCGAAGGCCTACAGCTACAACTCCGCTACCAGATTGTAGCACTCCGAAAGTTACATCGAATGAGCCTATCGGCGTATTCCTAGGTATTGTAGTTTAGGAGATATTGACAGATTTAGACATTTTTGGGGGTATGAAAATTTCTGAAAAGTTCAATTGGACCAAGATTTTTCTATGTTCCCGAAGGCCTACAGCTACAACTCCGCTACCAGATTGTAGCACTCCGAAAGTTACATCGAATGAGCCTATCGGCGTATTTCTAGGTATTGTAGTTTAGGAGATATTGACAGATTTAGACATTTTTGGGGGTATGAAAATTTCTGAAAAGTTCAATTGGACCAAGATTTTTCTATGTTCCCGAAGGCCTACAGCTACAACTCCGCTACCAGATTGTAGCACTCCGACAGTTACATCGAATGAGCCTATCGGCGTATTCCTAGGTATTGTAGTTTAGGAGATATTGACAGATTTGGACATTTTTGGGGGTATGAAAATTTCTGAAAAGTTCAATTCGACCAAGATTTTTCTATGTTCCCGAAGGCCTACAGCTACAACTCCGCTACCAGATTGTAGCACTCCGAAAGTTACATCGAATGAGCCTATCGGCGTATTCCTAGGTATTGTAGTTTAGGAGATATTGACAGATTTAGACATTTTTGGGGGTATGAAAATTTCTGAAAAGTTCAATTCGACCAAGATTTTTCTATGTTCCCGAAGGCCTACAGCTACAACTCCGCTACCAGATTGTAGCACTCCGAAAGTTAGATCGAATGAGCCTATCGGCGTATTCCTAGGTATTGTAGTTTAGGAGATATTGACAGATTTAGACATTTTTGGGGGTATGAAAATTTCTGAAAAGTTCAATTGGACCAAGATTTTTCTATGTTCCCGAAGGCCTACAGCTACAACTCCGCTACCAGATTGTAGCACTCCGAAAGTTACATCGAATGAGCCTATCAGCGTATTCCTAGGTATTGTAGTTTAGGAGATATTGACAGATTTAGACATTTTTGGGGGTATGAAAATTTCTGAAAAGTTCAATTGGACCAAGATTTTTCTATGTTCCCGAAGGCCTACAGCTACAACTCCGCTACCAGATTGTAGCACTCCGAAAGTTACATCGAATGAGCCTATCGGCGTATTCCTAGGTATTGTAGTTTAGGAGATATTGACAGATTTAGACATTTTTGGGGGTATGAAAATTTCTGAAAAGTTCAATTCGACCAAGATTTTTCTGTGTCCCCGAAGGCCTACAGCTACAACTCCGCTACCAGATTGTAGCACTCCGAAAGTTACATCGAATGAGCCTATCGGCGTATTCCTAGGTATTGTAGTTTAGGAGATATTGACAGATTTAGACATTTTTGGGGGTATGAAAATTTCTGAAAAGTTCAATTGGACCAAGATTTTTCTATGTTCCCGAAGGCCTACAGCTACAACTCCGCTACCAGATTGTAGCACTCCGAAAGTTACATCGAATGAGCCTATCGGCGTATTCCTAGGTATTGTAGTTTAGGAGATATTGACAGATTTGGACATTTTTGGGGGTATGAAAATTTCTGAAAAGTTCAATTCGACCAAGATTTTTCTATGTTCCCGAAGGCCTACAGCTACAACTCCGCTACCAGATTGTAGCACTCCGAAAGTTACATCGAATGAGCCTATCGGCGTATTCCTAGGTATTGTAGTTTAGGAGATATTGACAGATTTGGACATTTTTGGGGGTATGAAAATTTCTGAAAAGTTCAATTCGACCAAGATTTTTCTATGTTCCCGAAGGCCTACAGCTACAACTCCGCTACCAGATTGTAGCACTCCGAAAGTTACATCGAATGAGCCTATCGGCGTATTCCTAGGTATTGTAGTTTAGGAGATATTGACAGATTTAGACATTTTTGGGGGTATGAAAATTTCTGAAAAGTTCAATTGGACCAAGATTTTTCTATGTTCCCGAAGGCCTACAGCTACAACTCCGCTACCAGATTGTAGCACTCCGAAAGTTACATCGAATGAGCCTATCGGCGTATTCCTAGGTATTGTAGTTTAGGAGATATTGACAGATTTAGACATTTTTGGGGGTATGAAAATTTCTGAAAAGTTCAATTGGACCAAGATTTTTCTATGTTCCCGAAGGCCTACAGCTACAACTCCGCTACCAGATTGTAGCACTCCGACAGTTACATCGAATGAGCCTATCGGCGTATTCCTAGGTATTGTAGTTTAGGAGATATTGACAGATTTGGACATTTTTGGGGGTATGAAAATTTCTGAAAAGTTCAATTCGACCAAGATTTTTCTATGTTCCCGAAGGCCTACAGCTACAACTCCGCTACCAGATTGTAGCACTCCGAAAGTTACATCGAATGAGCCTATCGGCGTATTCCTAGGTATTGTAGTTTAGGAGATATTGACAGATTTAGACATTTTTGGGGGTATGAAAATTTCTGAAAAGTTCAATTCGACCAAGATTTTTCTATGTTCCCGAAGGCCTACAGCTACAACTCCGCTACCAGATTGTAGCACTCCGAAAGTTACATCGAATGAGCCTATCGGCGTATTCCTAGGTATTGTAGTTTAGGAGACATTGACAGATTTAGACATTTTTGGGGGTATGAAAATTTCTGAAAAGTTCAATTGGACCAAGATTTTTCTATGTTCCCGAAGGCCTATAGCTACAACTCCGCTACCAGATTGTAGCACTCCGAAAGTTACATCGAATGAGCCTATCGGCGTATTCCTAGGTATTGTAGTTTAGGAGATATTGACAGATTTAGACATTTTTGGGGGTATGAAAATTTCTGAAAAGCTCAATTCGACCAAGATTTTTCTATGTTCCCGAAGGCCTACAGCTACAACTCCGCTACCAGATTGTAGCACTCCGAAAGTTACATCGAATGAGCCTATCGGCGTATTCCTAGGTATTGTAGTTTAGGAGATATTGACAGATTTAGACATTTTTGGGGGTATGAAAATTTCTGAAAAGTTCAATTGGACCAAGATTTTTCTATGTTCCCGAAGGCCTACAGCTACAACTCCGCTACCAGATTGTAGCACTCCGAAAGTTACATCGAATGAGCCTATCGGCGTATTCCTAGGTATTGTAGATTAGGAGATATTGACAGATTTAGACATTTTTGGGGGTATGAAAATTTCAGAAAAGTTCAATTCGACCAAGATTTTTCTATGTTCCCGAAGGCCTACAGCTACAACTCCGCTACCAGATTGTAGCACTCCGAAAGTTACATCGAATGAGCCTATCGGCGTATTCCTAGGTATTCTAGTTTAGGAGATATTGACAGATTTAGACATGTTTTGGGGTATGAAAATTTCTGAAAAGTTCAATTGGACCAAGATTTTTCTATGTTCCCGAAGGCCTATAGCTACAACTCCGCTACCAGATTGTAGCACTCCGAAAGTTACATCGAATGAGCCTATCGGCGTATTCCTAGGTATTGTAGTTTAGGAGATATTGACAGATTTAGACATTTTTGGGGGTATGAAAATTTCTGAAAAGTTCAATTGGACCAAGATTTTTCTATGTTCCCGAAGGCCTACAGCTACAACTCCGCTACCAGATTGTAGCACTCCGAAAGTTACATCGAATGAGCCTATCGGCGTATTCCTAGGTATTGTAGTTTAGGAGATATTGACAGATTTAGACATTTTTGGGGTATGAAAATTTCTGAAAAGTTCAATTCGACCAAGATTTTTCTATGTTCCCGAAGGCCTACAGCTACAACTCCGCTACCAGATTGTAGCACTCCGAAAGTTACATCGAATGAGCCTATCGGCGTATTCCTAGGTATTGTAGTTTAGGAGATATTGACAGATTTAGACATTTTTGGGGGTATGAAAATTTCTGAAAAGTTCAATTGGACCAAGATTTTTCTATGTTCCCGAAGGCCTACAGCTACAACTCCGCTACCAGATTGTAGCACTCCGAAAGTTACATCGAATGAGCCTATCGGCGTATTCCTAGGTATTGTAGTTTAGGAGATATTGACAGATTTAGACATTTTTGGGGGTATGAAAATTTCTGAAAAGTTCAATTGGACCAAGATTTTTCTATGTTCCCGAAGGCCTACAGCTACAACTCCGCTACCAGATTGTAGCACTCCGAAAGTTACATCGAATGAGCCTATCGGCGTATTCCTAGGTATTGTAGTTTAGGAGATATTGACAGATTTGGACATTTTTGGGGGTATGAAAATTTCTGAAAAGTTCAATTCGACCAAGATTTTTCTATGTTCCCGAAGGCCTACAGCTACAACTCCGCTACCAGATTGTAGCACTCCGAAAGTTACATCGAATGAGCCTATCGGCGTATTCCTAGGTATTGTAGTTTAGGAGATATTGACAGATTTGGACATTTTTGGGGGTATGAAAATTTCTGAAAAGTTCAATTCGACCAAGATTTTTCTATGTTCCCGAAGGCCTACAGCTACAACTCCGCTACCAGATTGTAGCACTCCGAAAGTTACATCGAATGAGCCTATCGGCGTATTCCTAGGTATTGTAGTTTAGGAGATATTGACAGATTTAGACATTTTTGGGGGTATGAAAATTTCTGAAAAGTTCAATTGGACCAAGATTTTTCTATGTTCCCGAAGGCCTACAGCTACAACTCCGCTACCAGATTGTAGCACTCCGAAAGTTACATCGAATGAGCCTATCGGCGTATTCCTAGGTATTGTAGTTTAGGAGATATTGACAGATTTAGACATTTTTGGGGGTATGAAAATTTCTGAAAAGTTCAATTGGACCAAGATTTTTCTATGTTCCCGAAGGCCTACAGCTACAACTCCGCTACCAGATTGTAGCACTCCGACAGTTACATCTCATGAGCCTATCGGCGTATTCCTAGGTATTGTAGTTTAGGAGATATTGACAGATTTGGACATTTTTGGGGGTATGAAAATTTCTGAAAAGTTCAATTCGACCAAGATTTTTCTATGTTCCCGAAGGCCTACAGCTACAACTCCGCTACCAGATTGTAGCACTCCGAAAGTTACATCGAATGAGCCTATCGGCGTATTCCTAGGTATTGTAGTTTAGGAGATATTGACAGATTTAGACATTTTTGGGGGTATGAAAATTTCTGAAAAGTTCAATTCGACCAAGATTTTTCTATGTTCCCGAAGGCCTACAGCTACAACTCCGCTACCAGATTGTAGCACTCCGAAAGTTAGATCGAATGAGCCTATCGGCGTATTCCTAGGTATTGTAGTTTAGGAGATATTGACAGATTTAGACATTTTTGGGGGTATGAAAATTTCTGAAAAGTTCAATTGGACCAAGATTTTTCTATGTTCCCGAAGGCCTACAGCTACAACTCCGCTACCAGATTGTAGCACTCCGAAAGTTACATCGAATGAGCCTATCAGCGTATTCCTAGGTATTGTAGTTTAGGAGATATTGACAGATTTAGACATTTTTGGGGGTATGAAAATTTCTGAAAAGTTCAATTGGACCAAGATTTTTCTATGTTCCCGAAGGCCTACAGCTACAACTCCGCTACCAGATTGTAGCACTCCGAAAGTTACATCGAATGAGCCTATCGGCGTATTCCTAGGTATTGTAGTTTAGGAGATATTGACAGATTTAGACATTTTTGGGGGTATGAAAATTTCTGAAAAGTTCAATTCGACCAAGATTTTTCTATGTCCCCGAAGGCCTACAGCTACAACTCCGCTACCAGATTGTAGCACTCCGAAAGTTACATCGAATGAGCCTATCGGCGTATTCCTAGGTATTGGTAACTTTCGGAATGCTACAATCTGGTAGCGGAGTTGTAGCTGTAGGCCTTCGGGAACATAGAAAAATCTTGGTCGAATTGAACTTTTCAGAAATTTTCATACCCCCAAAAATGTCTAAATCTGTCAATATCTCCTAAACTACAAAACCTAGGAATACGCCGATAGGCTCATTCGATGTAACTTTCGGAGTGCTACAATCTGGTAGCGGAGTTGTAGCTGTAGGCCTTCGGGAACATAGAAAAATCTTGGTCGAATTGAACTTTTCAGAAATTTTCATACCCCCAAAAATGTCTAAATCTGTCAATATCTCCTAAACTACAAAACCTAGGAATACGCCGATAGGCTCATTCGATGTAACTTTCGGAGTGCTACAATCTGGTAGCGGAGTTGTAGCTGTAGGCCTTCGGGAACATAGAAAAATCTTGGTCGAATTGAACTTTTCAGAAATTTTCATACCCCCAAAAATGTCTAAATCTGTCAATATCTCCTAAACTACAATACCTAGGAATACGCCGATAGGCTCATTCGATGTAACTTTCGGAGTGCTACAATCTGGTAGCGGAATTGTAGCTGTAGGCCTTCGGGAACATAGAAAAATCTTGGTCCAATTGAACTTTTCAGAAATTTTCATACCCCCAAAAATGTCTAAATCTGTCAATATCTCCTAAACTACAATACCTAGGAATACGCCGATAGGCTCATTCGATCTAACTTTCGGAGTGCTACAATCTGGTAGCGGAGTTGTAGCTGTAGGCCTTCGGGAACATAGAAAAATCTTGGTCGAATTGAACTTTTCCGAAATTTTCATACCCCCAAAAATGTCTAAATCTGTCAATATCTCCTAAACTACAATACCTAGGAATACGCCGATAGGCTCATTCGATGTAACTTTCGGAGTGCTACAATCTGGTAGCGGAGTTGTAGCTGTAGGCCTTCGGGAACATAGAAAAATCTTGGTCGAATTGAACTTTTCAGAAATTTTCATACCCCCAAAAATGTCTAAATCTGTCAATATCTCCTAAACTACAATACCTAGGAATACGCCGATAGGCTCATTCGATGTAAGTTTCGGAGTGCTACAATCTGGTAGCGGAGTTGTAGCTGTAGGCCTTCGGGAACATAGAAAAATCTTGGTCCAATTGAACTTTTCAGAAATTTTCATACCCCCAAAAATGTCTAAATCTGTCAATATCTCCTAAACTACAATACCTAGGAATACGCCGATAGGCTCATTCGATCTAACTTTCGGAGTGCTACAATCTGGTAGCGGAGTTGTAGCTGTAGGCCTTCGGGAACATAGAAAAATCTTGGTCGAATTGAACTTTTCAGAAATTTTCATACCCCCAAAAATGTCTAAATCTGTCAATATCTTCTAAACTACAATACCTAGGAATACGCCGATAGGCTCATTCGATGTAACTTTCGGAGTGCTACAATCTGGTAGCGGAGTTGTAGCTGTAGGCCTTCGGGAACATAGAAAAATCTTGGTCGAATTGAACTTTTCAGAAATTTTCATACCCCCAAAAATGTCCAAATCTGTCAATATCTCCTAAACTACAATACCTAGGAATACGCCGATAGGCTCATTCGATGTAACTTTCGGAGTGCTACAATCTGGTAGCGGAGTTGTAGCTGTAGGCCTTCGGGAACATAGAAAAATCTTGGTCCAATTGAACTTTTCAGAAATTTTCATACCCCCAAAAATGTCTAAATCTGTCAATATCTCCTAAACTACAATACCTAGGAATACGCCGATAGGCTCATTCGATGTAACTTTCGGAGTGCTACAATCTGGTAGCGGAGTTGTAGCTGTAGGCCTTCGGGAACATAGAAAAATCTTGGTCCAATTGAACTTTTCAGAAATTTTCATACCCCCAAAAATGTCTAAATCTGTCAATATCTCCTAAACTACAATACCTAGGAATACGCCGATAGGCTCATTCGATGTAACTTTCGGAGTGCTACAATCTGGTAGCGGAGTTGTAGCTGTAGGCCTTCGGGAACATAGAAAAATCTTGGTCGAATTGAACTTTTCAGAAATTTTCATACCCCCAAAAATGTCCAAATCTGTCAATATCTCCTAAACTACAATACCTAGGAATACGCCGATAGGCTCATTCGATGTAACTTTCGGAGTGCTACAATCTGGTAGCGGAGTTGTAGCTGTAGGCCTTCGGGAACATAGAAAAATCTCTGTCCAATTGAACTTTTCAGAAATTTTCATACCCCCAAAAATGTCTAAATCTGTCAATATCTCCTAAACTACAATACCTAGGAATACGCCGATAGGCTCATTCGATGTAACTTTCGGAGTGCTACAATCTGGTAGCGGAGTTGTAGCTGTAGGCCTTCGGGAACATAGAAAAATCTTGGTCCAATTGAACTTTTCAGAAATTTTCATACCCCCAAAAATGTCTAAATCTGTCAATATCTCCTAAACTACAATACCTAGGAATACGCCGATAGGCTCATTCGATGTAACTTTCGGAGTGCTACAATCTGGTAGCGGAGTTGTAGCTGTAGGCCTTCGGGAACATAGAAAAATCTTGGTCGAATTGAACTTTTCAGAAATTTTCATACCCCAAAAATGTCTAAATCTGTCAATATCTCCTAAACTACAATACCTAGGAATACGCCGATAGGCTCATTCGATGTAACTTTCGGAGTGCTACAATCTGGTAGCGGAGTTGTAGCTGTAGGCCTTCGGGAACATAGAAAAATCTTGGTCCAATTGAACTTTTCAGAAATTTTCATACCCCCAAAAATGTCTAAATCTGTCAATATCTCCTAAACTACAATACCTAGGAATACGCCGATAGGCTCATTCGATGTAACTTTCGGAGTGCTACAATCTGGTAGCGGAGTTGTAGCTGTAGGCCTTCGGGAACATAGAAAAATCTTGGTCGAATTGAACTTTTCAGAAATTTTCATACCCCCAAAAATGTCTAAATCTGTCAATATCTCCTAAACTACAATACCTAGGAATACGCCGATAGGCTCATTCGATGTAACTTTCGGAGTGCTACAATCTGGTAGCGGAGTTGTAGCTGTAGGCCTTCGGGAACATAGAAAAATCTTGGTCCAATTGAACTTTTCAGAAATTTTCATACCCCCAAAAATGTCTAAATCTGTCAATATCTCCTAAACTACAATACCTAGGAATACGCCGATAGGCTCATTCGATGTAACTTTCGGAGTGCTACAATCTGGTAGCGGAGTTGTAGCTGTAGGCCTTCGGGAACATAGAAAAATCTTGGTCGAATTGAACTTTTCAGAAATTTTCATACCCCCAAAAATGTCTAAATCTGTCAATATCTCCTAAACTACAATACCTAGGAATACGCCGATAGGCTCATTCGATGTAACTTTCGGAGTGCTACAATCTGGTAGCGGAGTTGTAGCTGTAGGCCTTCGGGAACATAGAAAAATCTTGGTCCAATTGAACTTTTCAGAAATTTTCATACCCCCAAAAATGTCTAAATCTGTCAATATCTCCTAAACTACAATACCTAGGAATACGCCGATAGGCTCATTCGATGTAACTTTCGGAGTGCTACAATCTGGTAGCGAAGTTGTAGCTGTAGGCCTTCGGGAACATAGAAAAATCTTGGTCGAATTGAACTTTTCAGAAATTTTCATACCCCCAAAAATGTCTAAATCTGTCAATATCTCCTAATCTACAATACCTAGGAATACGCCGATAGGCTCATTCGATGTAAGTTTCGGATTGCTACAATCTGGTAGCGGAGTTGTAGCTGTAGGCCTTCGGGAACATAGAAAAATCTTGGTCCAATTGAACTTTTCAGAAATTTTCATACCCCCAAAAATGTCTAAGTCTGTCAATATCTCCTAAACTACAATACCTAGGAATACGCCGATAGGCTCATTCGATGTAACTTTCGGAGTGCTACAATCTGGTAGCGGAGTTGTAGCTGTAGGCCTTCGGGAACATAGAAAAATCTTGGTCGAATTGAACTTTTCAGAAATTTTCATACCCCCAAAAATGTCCAAATCTGTCAATATCTCCTAAACTACAATACCTAGGAATACGCCGATAGGCTCATTCGATGTAACTTTCGGAGTGCTACAATCTGGTAGCGGAGTTGTAGCTGTAGGCCTTCGGGAACATAGAAAAATCTTGGTCCAATTGAACTTTTCAGAAATTTTCATACCCCCAAAAATGTCTAAATCTGTCAATATCTCCTAAACTACAATACCTAGGAATACGCCGATAGGCTCATTCGATGTAACTTTCGGAGTGCTACAATCTGGTAGCGGAGTTGTAGCTGTAGGCCTTCGGGAACATAGAAAAATCTTGGTCCAATTGAACTTTTCAGAAATTTTCATACCCCCAAAAATGTCTAAATCTGTCAATATCTCCTAAACTACAATACCTAGGAATACGCCGATAGGCTCATTCGATGTAACTTTCGGAGTGCTACAATCTGGTAGCGGAGTTGTAGCTGTAGGCCTTCGGGAACATAGAAAAATCTTGGTCGAATTGAACTTTTCAGAAATTTTCATACCCCAAAAATGTCTAAATCTGTCAATATCTCCTAAACTACAATACCTAGGAATACGCCGATAGGCTCATTCGATGTAACTTTCGGAGTGCTACAATCTGGTAGCAGAGTTGTAGCTGTAGGCCTTCGGGAACATAGAAAAATCTTGGTCCAATTGAACTTTTCAGAAATTTTCATACCCCAAAAAATGTCTAAATCTGTCAATATCTCCTAAACTACAATACCTAGGAATACGCCGATAGGCTCATTCGATGTAACTTTCGGAGTGCTACAATCTGGTAGCGGAGTTGTAGCTATAGGCCTTCGGGAACATAGAAAAATCTTGGTCCAATTGAACTTTTCAGAAATTTTCATACCCCCAAACATGTCTAAATCTGTCAATATCTCCTAAACTAGAATACCTAGGAATACGCCGATAGGCTCATTCGATGTAACTTTCGGAGTGCTACAATCTGGTAGCGGAGTTGTAGCTGTAGGCCTTCGGGAACATAGAAAAATCTTGGTCGAATTGAACTTTTCAGAAATTTTCATACCCCCAAAAATGTCTAAATCTGTCAATATCTCCTAAACTACAATACCTAGGAATACGCCGATAGGCTCATTCGATGTAACTTTCGGAGTGCTACAATCTGGTAGCGGAGTTGTAGCTGTAGGCCTTCGGGAACATAGAAAAATCTTGGTCCAATTGAACTTTTCAGAAATTTTCATACCCCCAAAAATGTCTAAATCTGTCAATATCTCCTAAACTACAATACCTAGGAATACGCCGATAGGCTCATTCGATGTAACTTTCGGAGTGCTACAATCTGGTAGCGGAGTTGTAGCTGTAGGCCTTCGGGAACATAGAAAAATCTTGGTCGAATTGAACTTTTCAGAAATTTTCATACCCCCAAAAATGTCTAAATCTGTCAATATCTCCTAAACTACAATACCTAGGAATACGCCGATAGGCTCATTCGATGTAACTTTCGGAGTGCTACAATCTGGTAGCGGAGTTGTAGCTGTAGGCCTTCGGGAACATAGAAAAATCTTGGTCCAATTGAACTTTTCAGAAATTTTCATACCCCCAAAAATGTCTAAATCTGTCAATATCTCCTAAACTACAATACCTAGGAATACGCCGATAGGCTCATTCGATGTAACTTTCGGAGTGCTACAATCTGGTAGCGGAGTTGTAGCTGTAGGCCTTCGGGAACATAGAAAAATCTTGGTCGAATTGAACTTTTCAGAAATTTTCATACCCCCAAAAATGTCTAAATCTGTCAATATCTCCTAATCTACAATACCTAGGAATACGCCGATAGGCTCATTCGATGTAAGTTTCGGAGTGCTACAATCTGGTAGCGGAGTTGTAGCTGTAGGCCTTCGGGAACATAGAAAAATCTTGGTCCAATTGAACTTTTCAGAAATTTTCATACCCCCAAAAATGTCTAAATCTGTCAATATCTCCTAAACTACAATACCTAGGAATACGCCGATAGGCTCATTCGATCTAACTTTCGGAGTGCTACAATCTGGTAGCGGAGTTGTAGCTGTAGGCCTTCGGGAACATAGAAAAATCTTGGTCCAATTGAACTTTTCAGAAATTTTCATACCCCCAAAAATGTCTAAATCTGTCAATATCTCCTAAACTACAATACCTAGGAATACGCCGATAGGCTCATTCGATGTAACTTTCGGAGTGCTACAATCTGGTAGCGGAGTTGTAGCTGTAGGCCTTCGGGAACATAGAAAAATCTCGGTCCAATTGAACTTTTCAGAAATTTTCATACCCCCAAAAATGTCTAAATCTGTCAATATCTCCTAAACTACAATACCTAGGAATACGCCGATAGGCTCATTCGATGTAACTTTCGGAGTGCTACAATCTGGTAGCGGAGTTGTAGCTGTAGGCCTTCGGGAACATAGAAAAATCTTGGTCGAATTGAACTTTTCAGAAATTTTCATACCCCCAAAAATGTCCAAATCTGTCAATATCTCCTAAACTACAATACCTAGGAATACGCCGATAGGCTCATTCGATGTAACTTTCGGAGTGCTACAATCTGGTAGCGGAGTTGTAGCTGTAGGCCTTCGGGAACATAGAAAAATCTTGGTCCAATTGAACTTTTCAGAAATTTTCATACCCCCAAAAATGTCTAAATCTGTCAATATCTCCTAAACTACAATACCTAGGAATACGCCGAGAGGCTCATTCGATGTAACTTTCGGAGTGCTACAATCTGGTAGCGGAGTTGTAGCTGTAGGCCTTCGGGAACATAGAAAAATCTTGGTCCAATTGAACTTTTCAGAAATTTTCATACCCCCAAAAATGTCTAAATCTGTCAATATCTCCTAAACTACAATACCTAGGAATACGCCGATAGGCTCATTCGATGTAACTTTCGGAGTGCTACAATCTGGTAGCGGAGTTGTAGCTGTAGGCCTTCGGGAACATAGAAAAATCTTGGTCGAATTGAACTTTTCAGAAATTTTCATACCCCAAAAATGTCTAAATCTGTCAATATCTCCTAAACTACAATACCTAGGAATACGCCGATAGGCTCATTCGATGTAACTTTCGGAGTGCTACAATCTGGTAGCGGAGTTGTAGCTGTAGGCCTTCGGGAACATAGAAAAATCTTGGTCCAATTGAACTTTTTAGAAATTTTCATACCCCCAAAAATGTCTAAATCTGTCAATATCTCCTAAACTACAATACCTAGGAATACGCCGATAGGCTCATTCGATGTAACTTTCGGAGTGCTACAATCTGGTAGCGGAGTTGTAGCTATAGGCCTTCGGGAACATAGAAAAATCTTGGTCCAATTGAACTTTTTAGAAATTTTCATACCCCCAAACATGTCTAAATCTGTCAATATCTCCTAAACTAGAATACCTAGGAATACGCCGATAGGCTCATTCGATGTAACTTTCGGAGTGCTACAATCTGGTAGCGGAGTTGTAGCTGTAGGCCTTCGGGAACATAGAAAAATCTTGGTCGAATTGAAC
This sequence comes from Botryllus schlosseri, assembly GCF_051294905.1. Lineage (NCBI taxonomy): Eukaryota > Metazoa > Chordata > Ascidiacea > Stolidobranchia > Styelidae > Botryllus > Botryllus schlosseri. The sequence goes on from NW_027648634.1 coordinate 184,215, forward strand.
TTTTCAGAAATTTTCATACCCCCAAAAATGTCTAAATCTGTCAATATCTCCTAAACTACGATACCTAGGAATACGCCGATAGGCTCATTCGATGTAACTTTCGGAGTGCTACAATCTGGTAGCGGAGTTGTAGCTGTAGGCCTTCGGGAACATAGAAAAATCTTGGTCCAATTGAACTTTTCAGAAATTTTCATACCCCCAAAAATGTCGAAATCTGTCAATATCTCCTAAACTACAATACCTAGGAATACGCCGATAGGCTCATTCGATGTAACTTTCGGAGTGCTACAATCTGGTAGCGGAGTTGTAGCTGTAGGCCTTCGGGAACATAGAAAAATCTTGGTCCAATTGAACTTTTCAGAAATTTTCATACCCCCAAAAATGTCTAAATCTGTCAATATCTCCTAAACTACAATACCTAGGAATACGCCGATAGGCTCATTCGATGTAACTTTCGGAGTGCTACAATCTGGTAGCGGAGTTGTAGCTGTAGGCCTTCGGGAACATAGAAAAATCTTGGTCGAATTGAACTTTTCAGAAATTTTCATACCCCCAAAAATGTCTAAATCTGTCAATATCTCCTAAACTACAATACCTAGGAATACGCCGATAGGCTCATTCGATGTAACTTTCGGAGTGCTACAATCTGGTAGCGGAGTTGTAGCTGTAGGCCTTCGGGAACATAGAAAAATCTTGGTCCAATTGAACTTTTCAGAAATTTTCATACCCCCAAAAATATCTAAATCTGTCAATATCTCCTAAACTACAATACCTAGGAATACGCCGATAGGCTCATTCGATGTAACTTTCGGAGTGCTACAATCTGGTAGCGGAGTTGTAGCTGTAGGCCTTCGGGAACATAGAAAAATCTTGGTCGAATTGAACTTTTCCGAAATTTTCATACCCCCAAAAATGTCTAAATCTGTCAATATCTCCTAAACTACAATACCTAGGAATACGCCGATAGGCTCATTCGATGTAACTTTCGGAGTGCTACAATCTGGTAGCGGAGTTGTAGCTGTAGGCCTTCGGGAACATAAAAAAATCTTGGTCCAATTGAACTTTTCAGAAATTTTCATACCCCCAAAAATGTCTAAATCTGTCAATATCTCCTAAACTACAATACCTAGGAATACGCCGATAGGCTCATTCGATGTAACTTTCGGAGTGCTACAATCTGGTAGCGGAGTTGTAGCTGTAGGCCTTCGGGAACATAGAAAAATCTTGGTCGAATTGAACTTTTCAGAAATTTTCATACCCCCAAAAATGTCTAAATCTGTCAATATCTCCTAATCTACAATACCTAGGAATACGCCGATAGGCTCATTCGATGTAAGTTTCGGAGTGCTACAATCTGGTAGCGGAGTTGTAGCTGTAGGCCTTCGGGAACATAGAAAAATCTTGGTCCAATTGAACTTTTCAGAAATTTTCATACCCCCAAAAATGTCTAAATCTGTCAATATCTCCTAAACTACAATACCTAGGAATACGCCGATAGGCTCATTCGATGTAACTTTCGGAGTGCTACAATCTGGTAGCGGAGTTGTAGCTGTAGGCCTTCGGGAACATAGAAAAATCTTGGTCCAATTGAACTTTTCAGAAATTTTCATACCCCCAAAAATGTCTAAATCTGTCAATATCTCCTAAACTACAATACCTAGGAATACGCCGATAGGCTCATTCGATGTAACTTTCGGAGTGCTACAATCTGGTAGCGGAGTTGTAGCTGTAGGCCTTCGGGAATATAGAAAAATCTTGGTCCAATTGAACTTTTCAGAAATTTTCATACCCCCAAAAATGTCTAAATCTGTCAATATCTCCTAAACTACAATACCTAGGAATACGCCGATAGGCTCATTCGATGTAACTTTCGGAGTGCTACAATCTGGTAGCGGAGTTGTAGCTGTAGGCCTTCGGGAACATAGAAAAATCTTGGTCGAATTGAACTTTTCAGAAATTTTCATACCCCAAAAATGTCTAAATCTGTCAATATCTCCTAAACTACAATACCTAGGAATACGCCGATAGGCTTATTCGATGTAACTTTCGGAGTGCTACAATCTGGTAGCGGAGTTGTAGCTGTAGGCCTTCGGGAACATAGAAAAATCTTGGTCCAATTGAACTTTTCAGAAATTTTCATACCCCCAAAAATGTCTAAATCTGTCAATATCTCCTAAACTACAATACCTAGGAATACGCCGATAGGCTCATTCGATGTAACTTTCGGAGTGCTACAATCTGGTAGCGGAGTTGTAGCTATAGGCCTTCGGGAACATAGAAAAATCTTGGTCCGAATGAACTTTTCAGAAATTTTCATACCCCCAAACATGTCTAAATCTGTCAATATCTCCTAAACTAGAATACCTAGGAATACGCCGATAGGCTCATTCGATGTAACTTTCGGAGTGCTACAATCTGGTAGCGGAGTTGTAGCTGTAGGCCTTCGGGAACATAGAAAAATCTTGGTCGAATTGAACTTTTCAGAAATTTTCATACCCCCAAAAATGTCTAAATCTGTCAATATCTCCTAAACTACAATACCTAGGAATACGCCGATAGGCTCATTCGATGTAACTTTCGGAGTGCTACAATCTGGTAGCGGAGTTGTAGCTGTAGGCCTTCGGGAACATAGAAAAATCTTGGTCCAATTGAACTTTTCAGAAATTTTCATACCCCCAAAAATGTCTAAATCTGTCAATATCTCCTAAACTACAATACCTAGGAATACGCCGATAGGCTCATTCGATGTAACTTTCGGAGTGCTACAATCTGGTAGCGGAGTTGTAGCTGTAGGCCTTCGGGAACATAGAAAAATCTTGGTCGAATTGAACTTTTCAGAAATTTTCATACCCCCAAAAATGTCTAAATCTGTCAATATCTCCTAAACTACAATACCTAGGAATACGCCGATAGGCTCATTCGATGTAACTTTCGGAGTGCTACAATCTGGTAGCGGAGTTGTAGCTGTAGGCCTTCGGGAACATAGAAAAATCTTGGTCCAATTGAACTTTTCAGAAATTTTCATACCCCCAAAAATGTCTAAATCTGTCAATATCTCCTAAACTACAATACCTAGGAATACGCCGATAGGCTCATTCGATGTAACTTTCGGAGTGCTACAATCTGGTAGCGGAGTTGTAGCTGTAGGCCTTCGGGAACATAGAAAAATCTTGGTCGAATTGAACTTTTCAGAAATTTTCATACCCCCAAAAATGTCTAAATCTGTCAATATCTCCTAATCTACAATACCTAGGAATACGCCGATAGGCTCATTCGATGTAAGTTTCGGAGTGCTACAATCTGGTAGCGGAGTTGTAGCTGTAGGCCTTCGGGAACATAGAAAAATCTTGGTCCAATTGAACTTTTCAGAAATTTTCATACCCCCAAAAATGTCTAAATCTGTGAATATCTCCTAAACTACAATACCTAGGAATACGCCGATAGGCTCATTCGATCTAACTTTCGGAGTGCTACAATCTGGTAGCGGAGTTGTAGCTGTAGGCCTTCGGGAACATAGAAAAATCTTGGTCGAATTGAACTTTTCAGAAATTTTCATACCCCCAAAAATGTCCAAATCTGTCAATATCTCCTAAACTACAATACCTAGGAATACGCCGATAGGCTCATTCGATGTAACTTTCGGAGTGCTACAATCTGGTAGCGGAGTTGTAGCTGTAGGCCTTCGGGAACATAGAAAAATCTTGGTCCAATTGAACTTTTCAGAAATTTTCATACCGCCAAAAATGTCTAAATCTGTCAATATCTCCTAAACTACAATACTTAGGAATACGCCGATAGGCTCATTCGATGTAACTTTCGGAGTGCTACAATCTGGTAGCGGAGTTGTAGCTGTAGGCCTTCGGGAACATAGAAAAATCTTGGTCCAATTGAACTTTTCAGAAATTTTCATACCCCCAAAAATGTCTAAATCTGTCAATATCTCCTAAACTACAATACCTAGGAATACGCCGATAGGCTCATTCGATGTAACTTTCGGAGTGCTACAATCTGGTAGCGGAGTTGTAGCTGTAGGCCTTCGGGAACATAGAAAAATCTTGGTCGAATTGAACTTTTCAGAAATTTTCATACCCCCAAAAATGTCCAAATCTGTCAATATCTCCTAAACTACAATACCTAGGAATACGCCGATAGGCTCATTCGATGTAACTTTCGGAGTGCTACAATCTGGTAGCGGAGTTGTAGCTGTAGGCCTTCGGGAACATAGAAAAATCTTGGTCCAATTGAACTTTTCAGAAATTTTCATACCCCCAAAAATGTCTAAATCTGTCAATATCTCCTAAACTACAATACCTAGGAATACGCCGATAGGCTCATTCGATGTAACTTTCGGAGTGCTACAATCTGGTAGCGGAGTTGTAGCTGTAGGCCTTCGGGAACATAGAAAAATCTTGGTCGAATTGAACTTTTCAGAAATTTTCATACCCCCAAAAATGTCTAAATCTGTCAATATCTCCTAAACTACAATACCTAGGAATACGCCGATAGGCTCATTCGATGTAACTTTCGGAGTGCTACAATCTGGTAGCGGAGTTGTAGCTGTAGGCCTTCGGGAACATAGAAAAATCTTGGTCCAATTGAACTTTTCAGAAATTTTCATACCCCCAAAAATGTCTAAATCTGTCAATATCTCCTAAACTACAATACCTAGGAATACGCCGATAGGCTCATTCGATGTAACTTTCGGAGTGCTACAATCTGGTAGCGGAGTTGTAGCTGTAGGCCTTCGGGAACATAGAAAAATCTTGGTCGAATTGAACTTTTCAGAAATTTTCATACCCCCAAAAATGTCTAAATCTGTCAATATCTCCTAATCTACAATACCTAGGAATACGCCGATAGGCTCATTCGATGTAATTTTCGGAGTGCTACAATCTGGTAGCGGAGTTGTAGCTGTAGGCCTTCGGGAACATAGAAAAATCTTGGTCCAATTGAACTTTTCAGAAATTTTCATACCCCCAAAAATGTCTAAATCTGTCAATATCTCCTAAACTACAATACCTAGGAATACGCCGATAGGCTCATTCGATGTAAGTTTCGGAGTGCTACAATCTGGTAGCGGAGTTGTAGCTGTAGGCCTTCGGGAACATAGAAAAATCTTGGTCGAATTGAACTTTTCAGAAATTTTCATACCCCCAAAAATGTCCAAATCTGTCAATATCTCCTAAACTACAATACCTAGGAATACGCCGATAGGCTCATTCGATGTAACTTTCGGAGTGCTACAATCTGGTAGCGGAGTTGTAGCTGTAGGCCTTCGGGAACATAGAAAAATCTTGGTCCAATTGAACTTTTCAGAAATTTTCATACCCCCAAAAATGTCGAAATCTGTCAATATCTCCTAAACTACAATACCTAGGAATACGCCGATAGGCTCATTCGATGTAACTTTCGGAGTGCTACAATCTGGTAGCGGAGTTGTAGCTGTAGGCCTTCGGGAACATAGAAAAATCTTGGTCCAATTGAACTTTTCAGAAATTTTCATACCCCCAAAAATGTCTAAATCTGTCAATATCTCCTAAACTACAATACCTAGGAATACGCCGATAGGCTCATTCGATGTAACTTTCGGAGTGCTACAATCTGGTAGCGGAGTTGTAGCTGTAGGCCTTCGGGAACATAGAAAAATCTTGGTCGAATTGAACTTTTCAGAAATTTTCATACCCCCAAAAATGTCTAAATCTGTCAATATCTCCTAAACTACAATACCTAGGAATACGCCGATAGGCTCATTCGATGTAACTTTCGGAGTGCTACAATCTGGTAGCGGAGTTGTAGCTGTAGGCCTTCGGGAACATAGAAAAATCTTGGTCCAATTGAACTTTTCAGAAATTTTCATACCCCCAAAAATGTCTAAATCTGTCAATATCTCCTAAACTACAATACCTAGGAATACGCCGATAGGCTCATTCGATGTAACTTTCGGAGTGCTACAATCTGGTAGCGGAGTTGTAGCTGTAGGCCTTCGGGAACATAGAAAAATCTTGGTCGAATTGAACTTTTCCGAAATTTTCATACCCCCAAAAATGTCTAAATCTGTCAATATCTCCTAAACTACAATACCTAGGAATACGCCGATAGGCTCATTCGATGTAACTTTCGGAGTGCTACAATCTGGTAGCGGAGTTGTAGCTGTAGGCCTTCGGGAACATAGAAAAATCTTGGTCGAATTGAACTTTTCAGAAATTTTCATACCCCCAAAAATGTCCAAATCTGTCAATATCTCCTAAACTACAATACCTAGGAATACGCCGATAGGCTCATTCGATGTAACTTTCGGAGTGCTACAATCTGGTAGCGGAGTTGTAGCTGTAGGCCTTCGGGAACATAGAAAAATCTTGGTCCAATTGAACTTTTCAGAAATTTTCATACCCCCAAAAATGTCTAAATCTGTCAATATCTCCTAAACTACAATACCTAGGAATACGCCGATAGGCTCATTCGATGTAACTTTCGGAGTGCTACAATCTGGTAGCGGAGTTGTAGCTGTAGGCCTTCGGGAACATAGAAAAATCTTGGTCGAATTGAACTTTTCAGAAATTTTCATACCCCCAAAAATGTCTAAATCTGTCAATATCTCCTAAACTACAATACCTAGGAATACGCCGATAGGCTCATTCGATGTAACTTTCGGAGTGCTACAATCTGGTAGCGGAGTTGTAGCTGTAGGCCTTCGGGAACATAGAAAAATCTTGGTCCAATTGAACTTTTCAGAAATTTTCATACCCCCAAAAATGTCTAAATCTGTCAATATCTCCTAAACTACAATACCTAGGAATACGCCGATAGGCTCATTCGATGTAACTTTCGGAGTGCTACAATCTGGTAGCGGAGTTGTAGCTGTAGGCCTTCGGGAACATAGAAAAATCTTGGTCGAATTGAACTTTTCAGAAATTTTCATACCCCCAAAAATGTCTAAATCTGTCAATATCTCCTAATCTACAATACCTAGGAATACGCCGATAGGCTCATTCGATGTAAGTTTCGGAGTGCTACAATCTGGTAGCGGAGTTGTAGCTGTAGGCCTTCGGGAACATAGAAAAATCTTGGTCGAATTGAACTTTTCAGAAATTTTCATACCCCCAAAAATGTCCAAATCTGTCAATATCTCCTAAACTACAATACCTAGGAATACGCCGATAGGCTCATTCGATGTAACTTTCGGAGTGCTACAATCTGGTAGCGGAGTTGTAGCTGTAGGCCTTCGGGAACATAGAAAAATCTTGGTCCAATTGAACTTTTCAGAAATTTTCATACCCCCAAAAATGTCTAAATCTGTCAATATCTCCTAAACTACAATACCTAGGAATACGCCGATAGGCTCATTCGATGTAACTTTCGGAGTGCTACAATCTGGTAGCGGAGTTGTAGCTGTAGGCCTTCGGGAACATAGAAAAATCTTGGTCGAATTGAACTTTTCAGAAATTTTCATACCCCCAAAAATGTCTAAATCTGTCAATATCTCCTAAACTACAATACCTAGGAATACGCCGATAGGCTCATTCGATGTAACTTTCGGAGTGCTACAATCTGGTAGCGGAGTTGTAGCTGTAGGCCTTCGGGAACATAGAAAAATCTTGGTCCAATTGAACTTTTCAGAAATTTTCATACCCCCAAAAATGTCTAAATCTGTCAATATCTCCTAAACTACAATACCTAGGAATACGCCGATAGGCTCATTCGATGTAACTTTCGGAGTGCTACAATCTGGTAGCGGAGTTGTAGCTGTAGGCCTTCGGGAACATAGAAAAATCTTGGTCGAATTGAACTTTTCAGAAATTTTCATACCCCCAAAAATGTCTAAATCTGTCAATATCTCCTAATCTACAATACCTAGGAATACGCCGATAGGCTCATTCGATGTAAGTTTCGGAGTGCTACAATCTGGTAGCGGAGTTGTAGCTGTAGGCCTTCGGGAACATAGAAAAATCTTGGTCCAATTGAACTTTTCAGAAATTTTCATACCCCCAAAAATGTCTAAATCTGTCAATATCTCCTAAACTACAATACCTAGGAATACGCCGATAGGCTCATTCGATGTAACTTTCGGAGTGCTACAATCTGGTAGCGGAGTTGTAGCTGTAGGCCTTCGGGAACATAGATAAATCTTGGTCGAATTGAACTTTTCAGAAATTTTCATACCCCCAAAAATGTCTAAATCTGTCAATATCTCCTAAACTACAATACCTAGGAATACGCCGATAGGCTCATTCGATGTAACTTTCGGAGTGCTACAATCTGGTAGCGGAGTTGTAGCTGTAGGCCTTCGGGAACATAGAAAAATCTTGGTCCAATTGAACTTTTCAGAAATTTTCATACCCCCAAAAATGTCTAAATCTGTCAATATCTCCTAAACTACAATACCTAGGAATACGCCGATAGGCTCATTCGATGTAACTTTCGGAGTGCTACAATCTGGTAGCGGAGTTGTAGCTGTAGGCCTTCGGGAACATAGAAAAATCTTGGTCGAATTGAACTTTTCAGAAATTTTCATACCCCCAAAAATGTCTAAATCTGTCAATATCTCCTAATCTACAATACCTAGGAATACGCCGATAGGCTCATTCGATGTAAGTTTCGGAGTGCTACAATCTGGTAGCGGAGTTGTAGCTGTAGGCCTTCGGGAACATAGAAAAATCTTGGTCCAATTGAACTTTTCAGAAATTTTCATACCCCCAAAAATGTCTAAATCTGTCAATATCTCCTAAACTACAATACCTAGGAATACGCCGATAGGCTCATTCGATCTAACTTTCGGAGTGCTACAATCTGGTAGCGGAGTTGTAGCTGTAGGCCTTCGGGAACATAGAAAAATCTTGGTCGAATTGAACTTTTCAGAAATTTTCATACCCCCAAAAATGTCCAAATCTGTCAATATCTCCTAAACTACAATACCTAGGAATACGCCGATAGGCTCATTCGATGTAACTTTCGGAGTGCTACAATCTGGTAGCGGAGTTGTAGCTGTAGGCCTTCGGGAACATAGAAAAATCTTGGTCCAATTGAACTTTTCAGAAATTTTCATACCCCCAAAAATGTCGAAATCTGTCAATATCTCCTAAACTACAATACCTAGGAATACGCCGATAGGCTCATTCGATGTAACTTTCGGAGTGCTACAATCTGGTAGCGGAGTTGTAGCTGTAGGCCTTCGGGAACATAGAAAAATCTTGGTCGAATTGAACTTTTCAGAAATTTTCATACCCCCAAAAATGTCTAAATCTGTCAATATCTCCTAAACTACAATACCTAGGAATACGCCGATAGGCTCATTCGATGTAACTTTCGGAGTGCTACAATCTGGTAGCGGAGTTGTAGCTGTAGGCCTTCGGGAACATAGAAAAATCTTGGTCCAATTGAACTTTTCAGAAATTTTCATACCCCCAAAAATGTCTAAATCTGTCAATATCTCCTAAACTACAATACCTAGGAATACGCCGATAGGCTCATTCGATGTAACTTTCGGAGTGCTACAATCTGGTAGCGGAGTTGTAGCTGTAGGCCTTCGGGAACATAGAAAAATCTTGGTCGAATTGAACTTTTCAGAAATTTTCATACCCCCAAAAATGTCTAAATCTGTCAATATCTCCTAATCTACAATACCTAGGAATACGCCGATAGGCTCATTCGATGTAAGTTTCGGAGTGCTACAATCTGGTAGCGGAGTTGTAGCTGTAGGCCTTCGGGAACATAGAAAAATCTTGGTCCAATTGAACTTTTCAGAAATTTTCATACCCCCAAAAATGTCTAAATCTGTCAATATCTCCTAAACTACAATACCTAGGAATACGCCGATAGGCTCATTCGATCTAACTTTCGGAGTGCTACAATCTGGTAGCGGAGTTGTAGCTGTAGGCCTTCGGGAACATAGAAAAATCTTGGTCGAATTGAACTTTTCAGAAATTTTCATACCCCCAAAAATGTCCAAATCTGTCAATATCTCCTAAACTACAATACCTAGGAATACGCCGATAGGCTCATTCGATGTAACTTTCGGAGTGCTACAATCTGGTAGCGGAGTTGTAGCTGTAGGCCTTCGGGAACATAGAAAAATCTTGGTCCAATTGAACTTTTCAGAAATTTTCATACCCCCAAAAATGTCGAAATCTGTCAATATCTCCTAAACTACAATACCTAGGAATACGCCGATAGGCTCATTCGATGTAACTTTCGGAGTGCTACAATCTGGTAGCGGAGTTGTAGCTGTAGGCCTTCGGGAACATAGAAAAATCTTGGTCCAATTGAACTTTTCAGAAATTTTCATACCCCCAAAAATGTCGAAATCTGTCAATATCTCCTAAACTACAATACCTAGGAATACGCCGATAGGCTCATTCGATGTAACTTTCGGAGTGCTACAATCTGGTAGCGGAGTTGTAGCTGTAGGCCTTCGGGAACATAGAAAAATCTTGGTCGAATTGAACTTTTCAGAAATTTTCATACCCCCAAAAATGTCTAAATCTGTCAATATCTCCTAAACTACAATACCTAGGAATACGCCGATAGGCTCATTCGATGTAACTTTCGGAGTGCTACAATCTGGTAGCGGAGTTGTAGCTGTAGGCCTTCGGGAACATAGAAAAATCTTGGTCCAATTGAACTTTTCAGAAATTTTCATACCCCCAAAAATGTCTAAATCTGTCAATATCTCCTAAACTACAATACCTAGGAATACGCCGATAGGCTCATTCGATGTAACTTTCGGAGTGCTACAATCTGGTAGCGGAGTTGTAGCTGTAGGCCTTCGGGAACATAGAAAAATCTTGGTCGAATTGAACTTTTCCGAAATTTTCATACCCCCAAAAATGTCTAAATCTGTCAATATCTCCTAAACTACAATACCTAGGAATACGCCGATAGGCTCATTCGATGTAACTTTCGGAGTGCTACAATCTGGTAGCGGAGTTGTAGCTGTAGGCCTTCGGGAACATAGAAAAATCTTGGTCGAATTGAACTTTTCAGAAATTTTCATACCCCCAAAAATGTCCAAATCTGTCAATATCTCCTAAACTACAATACCTAGGAATACGCCGATAGGCTCATTCGATGTAACTTTCGGAGTGCTACAATCTGGTAGCGGAGTTGTAGCTGTAGGCCTTCGGGAACATAGAAAAATCTTGGTCCAATTGAACTTTTCAGAAATTTTCATACCCCCAAAAATGTCTAAATCTGTCAATATCTCCTAAACTACAATACCTAGGAATACGCCGATAGGCTCATTCGATGTAACTTTCGGAGTGCTACAATCTGGTAGCGGAGTTGTAGCTGTAGGCCTTCGGGAACATAGAAAAATCTTGGTCGAATTGAACTTTTCAGAAATTTTCATACCCCCAAAAATGTCTAAATCTGTCAATATCTCCTAAACTACAATACCTAGGAATACGCCGATAGGCTCATTCGATGTAACTTTCGGAGTGCTACAATCTGGTAGCGGAGTTGTAGCTGTAGGCCTTCGGGAACATAGAAAAATCTTGGTCCAATTGAACTTTTCAGAAATTTTCATACCCCCAAAAATGTCTAAATCTGTCAATATCTCCTAAACTACAATACCTAGGAATACGCCGATAGGCTCATTCGATGTAACTTTCGGAGTGCTACAATCTGGTAGCGGAGTTGTAGCTGTAGGCCTTCGGGAACATAGAAAAATCTTGGTCGAATTGAACTTTTCAGAAATTTTCATACCCCCAAAAATGTCTAAATCTGTCAATATCTCCTAATCTACAATACCTAGGAATACGCCGATAGGCTCATTCGATGTAAGTTTCGGAGTGCTACAATCTGGTAGCGGAGTTGTAGCTGTAGGCCTTCGGGAACATAGAAAAATCTTGGTCCAATTGAACTTTTCAGAAATTTTCATACCCCCAAAAATGTCTAAATCTGTCAATATCTCCTAAACTACAATACCAAGGAATACGCCGATAGGCTCATTCGATCTAACTTTCGGAGTGCTACAATCTGGTAGCGGAGTTGTAGCTGTAGGCCTTCGGGAACATAGAAAAATCTTGGTCGAATTGAACTTTTCAGAAATTTTCATACCCCCAAAAATGTCCAAATCTGTCAATATCTCCTAAACTACAATACCTAGGAATACGCCGATAGGCTCATTCGATGTAACTTTCGGAGTGCTACAATCTGGTAGCGGAGTTGTAGCTGTAGGCCTTCGGGAACATAGAAAAATCTTGGTCCAATTGAACTTTTCAGAAATTTTCATACCCCCAAAAATGTCGAAATCTGTCAATATCTCCTAAACTACAATACCTAGGAATACGCCGATAGGCTCATTCGATGTAACTTTCGGAGTGCTACAATCTGGTAGCGGAGTTGTAGCTGTAGGCCTTCGGGAACATAGAAAAATCTTGGTCCAATTGAACTTTTCAGAAATTTTCATACCCCCAAAAATGTCGAAATCTGTCAATATCTCCTAAACTACAATACCTAGGAATACGCCGATAGGCTCATTCGATGTAACTTTCGGAGTGCTACAATCTGGTAGCGGAGTTGTAGCTGTAGGCCTTCGGGAACATAGAAAAATCTTGGTCGAATTGAACTTTTCAGAAATTTTCATACCCCCAAAAATGTCTAAATCTGTCAATATCTCCTAAACTACAATACCTAGGAATACGCCGATAGGCTCATTCGATGTAACTTTCGGAGTGCTACAATCTGGTAGCGGAGTTGTAGCTGTAGGCCTTCGGGAACATAGAAAAATCTTGGTCCAATTGAACTTTTCAGAAATTTTCATACCCCCAAAAATGTCTAAATCTGTCAATATCTCCTAAACTACAATACCTAGGAATACGCCGATAGGCTCATTCGATGTAACTTTCGGAGTGCTACAATCTGGTAGCGGAGTTGTAGCTGTAGGCCTTCGGGAACATAGAAAAATCTTGGTCGAATTGAACTTTTCCGAAATTTTCATACCCCCAAAAATGTCTAAATCTGTCAATATCTCCTAAACTACAATACCTAGGAATACGCCGATAGGCTCATTCGATGTAACTTTCGGAGTGCTACAATCTGGTAGCGGAGTTGTAGCTGTAGGCCTTCGGGAACATAGAAAAATCTTGGTCGAATTGAACTTTTAAGAAATTTTCATACCCCCAAAAATGTCTAAATCTGTCAATATCTCCTAAACTACAATACCTAGGAATACGCCGATAGGCTCATTCGATGTAAGTTTTGGAGTGCTACAATCTGGTAGCGGAGTTGTAGCTGTAGGCCTTCGGGAACATAGAAAAATCTTGGTCCAATTGAACTTTTCAGAAATTTTCATACCCCCAAAAATGTCTAAATCTGTCAATATCTCCTAAACTACAATACCTAGGAATACGCCGATAGGCTCATTCGATCTAACTTTCGGAGTGCTACAATCTGGTAGCGGAGTTGTAGCTGTAGGCCTTCGGGAACATAGAAAAATCTTGGTCGAATTGAACTTTTCAGAAATTTTCATACCCCCAAAAATGTCTAAATCTGTCAATATCTCCCAAACTACAATACCTAGGAATACGCCGATAGGCTCATTCGATGTAACTTTCGGAGTGCTACAATCTGGTAGCGGAGTTGTAGCTGTAGGCCTTCGGGAACATAGAAAAATCTTGGTCGAATTGAACTTTTCAGAAATTTTCATACCCCCAAAAATGTCCAAATCTGTCAATATCTCCTAAACTACAATACCTAGGAATACGCCGATAGGCTCATTCGATGTAACTTTCGGAGTGCTACAATCTGGTAGCGGAGTTGTAGCTGTAGGCCTTCGGGAACATAGAAAAATCTTGGTCCAATTGAACTTTTCAGAAATTTTCATACCCCCAAAAATGTCTAAATCTGTCAATATCTCCTAAACTACAATACCTAGGAATACGCCGATAGGCTCATTCGATGTAACTTTCGGAGTGCTACAATCTGGTAGCGGAGTTGTAGCTGTAGGCCTTCGGGAACATGGAAAAATCTTGGTCCAATTGAACTTTTCAGAAATTTTCATACCCCCAAAAATGTCTAAATCTGTCAATATCTCCTAAACTACAATACCTAGGAATACGCCGATAGGCTCATTCGATGTAACTTTCGGAGTGCTACAATCTGGTAGCGGAGTTGTAGCTGTAGGCTTTCGGGAACATAGAAAAATCTTGGTCGAATTGAACTTTTCAGAAATTTTCATACCCCCAAAAATGTCCAAATCTGTCAATATCTCCTAAACTACAATACCTAGGAATACGCCGATAGGCTCATTCGATGTAACTTTCGGAGTGCTACAATCTGGTAGCGGAGTTGTAGCTGTAGGCCTTCGGGAACATAGAAAAATCTTGGTCGAATTGAACTTTTCAGAAATTTTCATACCCCCAAAAATGTCTAAATCTGTCAATATCTCCTAATCTACAATACCTAGGAATACGCCGATAGGCTCATTCGATGTAAGTTTCGGAGTGCTACAATCTGGTAGCGGAGTTGTAGCTGTAGGCCTTCGGGAACATAGAAAAATCTTGGTCCAATTGAACTTTTCAGAAATTTTCATACCCCCAAAAATGTCTAAATCTGTCAATATCTCCTAAACTACAATACCTAGGAATACGCCGATAGGCTCATTCGATGTAACTTTCGGAGTGCTACAATCTGGTAGCGGAGTTGTAGCTGTAGGCCTTCGGGAACATAGAAAAATCTTGGTCCAATTGAACTTTTCAGAAATTTTCATACCCCCAAAAATGTCTAAATCTGTCAATATCTCCTAAACTACAATACCTAGGAATACGCCGATAGGCTCATTCGATGTAACTTTCGGAGTGCTACAATCTGGTAGCGGAGTTGTAGCTGTAGGCCTTCGGGAACATAGAAAAATCTTGGTCCAATTGAACTTTTCAGAAATTTTCATACCCCCAAAAATGTCTAAATCTGTCAATATCTCCTAAACTACAATACCTAGGAATACGCCGATAGGCTCATTCGATGTAACTTTCGGAGTGCTACAATCTGGTAGCGGAGTTGTAGCTGTAGGCCTTCGGGAACATAGAAAAATCTTGGTCGAATTGAACTTTTCAGAAATTTTCATACCCCCAAAAATGTCCAAATCTGTCAATATCTCCTAAACTACAATACCTAGGAATACGCCGATAGGCTCATTCGATGTAACTTTCGGAGTGCTACAATCTGGTAGCGGAGTTGTAGCTGTAGGCCTTCGGGAACATAGAAAAATCTTGGTCCAATTGAACTTTTCAGAAATTTTCATACCCCCAAAAATGTCTAAATCTGTCAATATCTCCTAAACTACAATACCTAGGAATACGCCGATAGGCTCATTCGATGTAACTTTCGGAGTGCTACAATCTGGTAGCGGAGTTGTAGCTGTAGGCCTTCGGGAATATAGAAAAATCTTGGTCCAATTGAACTTTTCAGAAATTTTCATACCCCCAAAAATGTCTAAATCTGTCAATATCTCCTAAACTACAATACCTAGGAATACGCCGATAGGCTCATTCGATGTAACTTTCGGAGTGCTACAATCTGGTAGCGGAGTTGTAGCTGTAGGCCTTCGGGAACATAGAAAAATCTTGGTCGAATTGAACTTTTCAGAAATTTTCATACCCCAAAAATGTCTAAATCTGTCAATATCTCCTAAACTACAATACCTAGGAATACGCCGATAGGCTTATTCGATGTAACTTTCGGAGTGCTACAATCTGGTAGCGGAGTTGTAGCTGTAGGCCTTCGGGAACATAGAAAAATCTTGGTCCAATTGAACTTTTCAGAAATTTTCATACCCCCAAAAATGTCTAAATCTGTCAATATCTCCTAAACTACAATACCTAGGAATACGCCGATAGGCTCATTCGATGTAACTTTCGGAGTGCTACAATCTGGTAGCGGAGTTGTTGGTATAGGCCTTCGGGAACATAGAAAAATCTTGGTCCGAATGAACTTTTCAGAAATTTTCATACCCCCAAACATGTCTA
The DNA here is from genome assembly GCF_051294905.1 of Botryllus schlosseri. Taxonomy (NCBI): domain Eukaryota; kingdom Metazoa; phylum Chordata; class Ascidiacea; order Stolidobranchia; family Styelidae; genus Botryllus; species Botryllus schlosseri. The sequence goes on from NW_027648634.1 coordinate 200,177, forward strand.
AATCTGTCAATATCTCCTAAACTAGAATACCTAGGAATACGCCGATAGGCTCATTCGATGTAACTTTCGGAGTGCTACAATCTGGTAGCGGAGTTGTAGCTGTAGGCCTTCGGGAACATAGAAAAATCTTGGTCGAATTGAACTTTTCAGAAATTTTCATACCCCCAAAAATGTCTAAATCTGTCAATATCTCCCAAACTACAATACCTAGGAATACGCCGATAGGCTCATTCGATGTAACTTTCGGAGTGCTACAATCTGGTAGCGGAGTTGTAGCTGTAGGCCTTCGGGAACATAGAAAAATCTTGGTCCAATTGAACTTTTCAGAAATTTTCATACCCCCAAAAATGTCTAAATCTGTCAATATCTCCTAAACTACAATACCTAGGAATACGCCGATAGGCTCATTCGATGTAACTTTCGGAGTGCTACAATCTGGTAGCGGAGTTGTAGCTGTAGGCCTTCGGGAACATAGAAAAATCTTGGTCGAATTGAACTTTTCAGAAATTTTCATACCCCCAAAAATGTCTAAATCTGTCAATATCTCCTAAACTACAATACCTAGGAATACGCCGATAGGCTCATTCGATGTAACTTTCGGAGTGCTACAATCTGGTAGCGGAGTTGTAGCTGTAGGCCTTCGGGAACATAGAAAAATCTTGGTCCAATTGAACTTTTCAGAAATTTTCATACCCCCAAAAATGTCTAAATCTGTCAATATCTCCTAAACTACAATACCTAGGAATACGCCGATAGGCTCATTCGATGTAACTTTCGGAGTGCTACAATCTGGTAGCGGAGTTGTAGCTGTAGGCCTTCGGGAACATAGAAAAATCTTGGTCGAATTGAACTTTTCAGAAATTTTCATACCCCCAAAAATGTCTAAATCTGTCAATATCTCCTAATCTACAATACCTAGGAATACGCCGATAGGCTCATTCGATGTAAGTTTCGGAGTGCTACAATCTGGTAGCGGAGTTGTAGCTGTAGGCCTTCGGGAACATAGAAAAATCTTGGTCCAATTGAACTTTTCAGAAATTTTCATACCCCCAAAAATGTCTAAATCTGTCAATATCTCCTAAACTACAATACCTAGGAATACGCCGATAGGCTCATTCGATCTAACTTTCGGAGTGCTACAATCTGGTAGCGGAGTTGTAGCTGTAGGCCTTCGGGAACATAGAAAAATCTTGGTCGAATTGAACTTTTCAGAAATTTTCATACCCCCAAAAATGTCCAAATCTGTCAATATCTCCTAAACTACAATACCTAGGAATACGCCGATAGGCTCATTCGATGTAACTTTCGGAGTGCTACAATCTGGTAGCGGAGTTGTAGCTGTAGGCCTTCGGGAACATAGAAAAATCTTGGTCCAATTGAACTTTTCAGAAATTTTCATACCGCCAAAAATGTCTAAATCTGTCAATATCTCCTAAACTACAATACTTAGGAATACGCCGATAGGCTCATTCGATGTAACTTTCGGAGTGCTACAATCTGGTAGCGGAGTTGTAGCTGTAGGCCTTCGGGAACATAGAAAAATCTTGGTCCAATTGAACTTTTCAGAAATTTTCATACCCCCAAAAATGTCTAAATCTGTCAATATCTCCTAAACTACAATACCTAGGAATACGCCGATAGGCTCATTCGATGTAACTTTCGGAGTGCTACAATCTGGTAGCGGAGTTGTAGCTGTAGGCCTTCGAGAACATAGAAAAATCTTGGTCGAATTGAACTTTTCAGAAATTTTCATACCCCCAAAAATGTCCAAATCTGTCAATATCTCCTAAACTACAATACCTAGGAATACGCCGATAGGCTCATTCGATGTAACTTTCGGAGTGCTACAATCTGGTAGCGGAGTTGTAGCTGTAGGCCTTCGGGAACATAGAAAAATCTTGGTCCAATTGAACTTTTCAGAAATTTTCATACCCCCAAAAATGTCTAAATCTGTCAATATCTCCTAAACTACAATACCTAGGAATACGCCGATAGGCTCATTCGATGTAACTTTCGGAGTGCTACAATCTGGTAGCGGAGTTGTAGCTGTAGGCCTTCGGGAACATAGAAAAATCTTGGTCGAATTGAACTTTTCAGAAATTTTCATACCCCCAAAAATGTCTAAATCTGTCAATATCTCCTAAACTACAATACCTAGGAATACGCCGATAGGCTCATTCGATGTAACTTTCGGAGTGCTACAATCTGGTAGCGGAGTTGTAGCTGTAGGCCTTCGGGAACATAGAAAAATCTTGGTCCAATTGAACTTTTCAGAAATTTTCATACCCCCAAAAATGTCTAAATCTGTCAATATCTCCTAAACTACAATACCTAGGAATACGCCGATAGGCTCATTCGATGTAACTTTCGGAGTGCTACAATCTGGTAGCGGAGTTGTAGCTGTAGGCCTTCGGGAACATAGAAAAATCTTGGTCGAATTGAACTTTTCAGAAATTTTCATACCCCCAAAAATGTCTAAATCTGTCAATATCTCCTAATCTACAATACCTAGGAATACGCCGATAGGCTCATTCGATGTAAGTTTCGGAGTGCTACAATCTGGTAGCGGAGTTGTAGCTGTAGGCCTTCGGGAACATAGAAAAATCTTGGTCCAATTGAACTTTTCAGAAATTTTCATACCCCCAAAAATGTCTAAATCTGTCAATATCTCCTAAACTACAATACCTAGGAATACGCCGATAGGCTCATTCGATCTAACTTTCGGAGTGCTACAATCTGGTAGCGGAGTTGTAGCTGTAGGCCTTCGGGAACATAGAAAAATCTTGGTCGAATTGAACTTTTCAGAAATTTTCATACCCCCAAAAATGTCCAAATCTGTCAATATCTCCTAAACTACAATACCTAGGAATACGCCGATAGGCTCATTCGATGTAACTTTCGGAGTGCTACAATCTGGTAGCGGAGTTGTAGCTGTAGGCCTTCGGGAACATAGAAAAATCTTGGTCCAATTGAACTTTTCAGAAATTTTCATACCCCCAAAAATGTCGAAATCTGTCAATATCTCCTAAACTACAATACCTAGGAATACGCCGATAGGCTCATTCGATGTAACTTTCGGAGTGCTACAATCTGGTAGCGGAGTTGTAGCTGTAGGCCTTCGGGAACATAGAAAAATCTTGGTCCAATTGAACTTTTCAGAAATTTTCATACCCCCAAAAATGTCGAAATCTGTCAATATCTCCTAAACTACAATACCTAGGAATACGCCGATAGGCTCATTCGATGTAACTTTCGGAGTGCTACAATCTGGTAGCGGAGTTGTAGCTGTAGGCCTTCGGGAACATAGAAAAATCTTGGTCGAATTGAACTTTTCAGAAATTTTCATACCCCCAAAAATGTCTAAATCTGTCAATATCTCCTAAACTACAATACCTAGGAATACGCCGATAGGCTCATTCGATGTAACTTTCGGAGTGCTACAATCTGGTAGCGGAGTTGTAGCTGTAGGCCTTCGGGAATATAGAAAAATCTTGGTCCAATTGAACTTTTCAGAAATTTTCATACCCCCAAAAATGTCTAAATCTGTCAATATCTCCTAAACTACAATACCTAGGAATACGCCGATAGGCTCATTCGATGTAACTTTCGGAGTGCTACAATCTGGTAGCGGAGTTGTAGCTGTAGGCCTTCGGGAACATAGAAAAATCTTGGTCGAATTGAACTTTTCAGAAATTTTCATACCCCAAAAATGTCTAAATCTGTCAATATCTCCTAAACTACAATACCTAGGAATACGCCGATAGGCTTATTCGATGTAACTTTCGGAGTGCTACAATCTGGTAGCGGAGTTGTAGCTGTAGGCCTTCGGGAACATAGAAAAATCTTGGTCCAATTGAACTTTTCAGAAATTTTCATACCCCCAAAAATGTCTAAATCTGTCAATATCTCCTAAACTACAATACCTAGGAATACGCCGATAGGCTCATTCGATGTAACTTTCGGAGTGCTACAATCTGGTAGCGGAGTTGTAGCTATAGGCCTTCGGGAACATAGAAAAATCTTGGTCCGAATGAACTTTTCAGAAATTTTCATACCCCCAAACATGTCTAAATCTGTCAATATCTCCTAAACTAGAATACCTAGGAATACGCCGATAGGCTCATTCGATGTAACTTTCGGAGTGCTACAATCTGGTAGCGGAGTTGTAGCTGTAGGCCTTCGGGAACATAGAAAAATCTTGGTCGAATTGAACTTTTCAGAAATTTTCATACCCCCAAAAATGTCTAAATCTGTCAATATCTCCCAAACTACAATACCTAGGAATACGCCGATAGGCTCATTCGATGTAACTTTCGGAGTGCTACAATCTGGTAGCGGAGTTGTAGCTGTAGGCCTTCGGGAACATAGAAAAATCTTGGTCCAATTGAACTTTTCAGAAATTTTCATACCCCCAAAAATGTCTAAATCTGTCAATATCTCCTAAACTACAATACCTAGGAATACGCCGATAGGCTCATTCGATGTAACTTTCGGAGTGCTACAATCTGGTAGCGGAGTTGTAGCTGTAGGCCTTCGGGAACATAGAAAAATCTTGGTCGAATTGAACTTTTCAGAAATTTTCATACCCCCAAAAATGTCTAAATCTGTCAATATCTCCTAAACTACAATACCTAGGAATACGCCGATAGGCTCATTCGATGTAACTTTCGGAGTGCTACAATCTGGTAGCGGAGTTGTAGCTGTAGGCCTTCGGGAACATAGAAAAATCTTGGTCCAATTGAACTTTTCAGAAATTTTCATACCCCCAAAAATGTCTAAATCTGTCAATATCTCCTAAACTACAATACCTAGGAATACGCCGATAGGCTCATTCGATGTAACTTTCGGAGTGCTACAATCTGGTAGCGGAGTTGTAGCTGTAGGCCTTCGGGAACATAGAAAAATCTTGGTCGAATTGAACTTTTCAGAAATTTTCATACCCCCAAAAATGTCTAAATCTGTCAATATCTCCTAATCTACAATACCTAGGAATACGCCGATAGGCTCATTCGATGTAAGTTTCGGAGTGCTACAATCTGGTAGCGGAGTTGTAGCTGTAGGCCTTCGGGAACATAGAAAAATCTTGGTCCAATTGAACTTTTCAGAAATTTTCATACCCCCAAAAATGTCTAAATCTGTCAATATCTCCTAAACTACAATACCTAGGAATACGCCGATAGGCTCATTCGATCTAACTTTCGGAGTGCTACAATCTGGTAGCGGAGTTGTAGCTGTAGGCCTTCGGGAACATAGAAAAATCTTGGTCGAATTGAACTTTTCAGAAATTTTCATACCCCCAAAAATGTCCAAATCTGTCAATATCTCCTAAACTACAATACCTAGGAATACGCCGATAGGCTCATTCGATGTAACTTTCGGAGTGCTACAATCTGGTAGCGGAGTTGTAGCTGTAGGCCTTCGGGAACATAGAAAAATCTTGGTCCAATTGAACTTTTCAGAAATTTTCATACCGCCAAAAATGTCTAAATCTGTCAATATCTCCTAAACTACAATACTTAGGAATACGCCGATAGGCTCATTCGATGTAACTTTCGGAGTGCTACAATCTGGTAGCGGAGTTGTAGCTGTAGGCCTTCGGGAACATAGAAAAATCTTGGTCCAATTGAACTTTTCAGAAATTTTCATACCCCCAAAAATGTCTAAATCTGTCAATATCTCCTAAACTACAATACCTAGGAATACGCCGATAGGCTCATTCGATGTAACTTTCGGAGTGCTACAATCTGGTAGCGGAGTTGTAGCTGTAGGCCTTCGAGAACATAGAAAAATCTTGGTCGAATTGAACTTTTCAGAAATTTTCATACCCCCAAAAATGTCCAAATCTGTCAATATCTCCTAAACTACAATACCTAGGAATACGCCGATAGGCTCATTCGATGTAACTTTCGGAGTGCTACAATCTGGTAGCGGAGTTGTAGCTGTAGGCCTTCGGGAACATAGAAAAATCTTGGTCCAATTGAACTTTTCAGAAATTTTCATACCCCCAAAAATGTCTAAATCTGTCAATATCTCCTAAACTACAATACCTAGGAATACGCCGATAGGCTCATTCGATGTAACTTTCGGAGTGCTACAATCTGGTAGCGGAGTTGTAGCTGTAGGCCTTCGGGAACATAGAAAAATCTTGGTCGAATTGAACTTTTCAGAAATTTTCATACCCCCAAAAATGTCTAAATCTGTCAATATCTCCTAAACTACAATACCTAGGAATACGCCGATAGGCTCATTCGATGTAACTTTCGGAGTGCTACAATCTGGTAGCGGAGTTGTAGCTGTAGGCCTTCGGGAACATAGAAAAATCTTGGTCCAATTGAACTTTTCAGAAATTTTCATACCCCCAAAAATGTCTAAATCTGTCAATATCTCCTAAACTACAATACCTAGGAATACGCCGATAGGCTCATTCGATGTAACTTTCGGAGTGCTACAATCTGGTAGCGGAGTTGTAGCTGTAGGCCTTCGGGAACATAGAAAAATCTTGGTCGAATTGAACTTTTCAGAAATTTTCATACCCCCAAAAATGTCTAAATCTGTCAATATCTCCTAATCTACAATACCTAGGAATACGCCGATAGGCTCATTCGATGTAAGTTTCGGAGTGCTACAATCTGGTAGCGGAGTTGTAGCTGTAGGCCTTCGGGAACATAGAAAAATCTTGGTCCAATTGAACTTTTCAGAAATTTTCATACCCCCAAAAATGTCTAAATCTGTCAATATCTCCTAAACTACAATACCTAGGAATACGCCGATAGGCTCATTCGATCTAACTTTCGGAGTGCTACAATCTGGTAGCGGAGTTGTAGCTGTAGGCCTTCGGGAACATAGAAAAATCTTGGTCGAATTGAACTTTTCAGAAATTTTCATACCCCCAAAAATGTCCAAATCTGTCAATATCTCCTAAACTACAATACCTAGGAATACGCCGATAGGCTCATTCGATGTAACTTTCGGAGTGCTACAATCTGGTAGCGGAGTTGTAGCTGTAGGCCTTCGGGAACATAGAAAAATCTTGGTCCAATTGAACTTTTCAGAAATTTTCATACCCCCAAAAATGTCGAAATCTGTCAATATCTCCTAAACTACAATACCTAGGAATACGCCGATAGGCTCATTCGATGTAACTTTCGGAGTGCTACAATCTGGTAGCGGAGTTGTAGCTGTAGGCCTTCGGGAACATAGAAAAATCTTGGTCCAATTGAACTTTTCAGAAATTTTCATACCCCCAAAAATGTCGAAATCTGTCAATATCTCCTAAACTACAATACCTAGGAATACGCCGATAGGCTCATTCGATGTAACTTTCGGAGTGCTACAATCTGGTAGCGGAGTTGTAGCTGTAGGCCTTCGGGAACATAGAAAAATCTTGGTCGAATTGAACTTTTCAGAAATTTTCATACCCCCAAAAATGTCTAAATCTGTCAATATCTCCTAAACTACAATACCTAGGAATACGCCGATAGGCTCATTCGATGTAACTTTCGGAGTGCTACAATCTGGTAGCGGAGTTGTAGCTGTAGGCCTTCGGGAACATAGAAAAATCTTGGTCCAATTGAACTTTTCAGAAATTTTCATACCCCCAAAAATGTCTAAATCTGTCAATATCTCCTAAACTACAATACCTAGGAATACGCCGATAGGCTCATTCGATGTAACTTTCGGAGTGCTACAATCTGGTAGCGGAGTTGTAGCTGTAGGCCTTCGGGAACATAGAAAAATCTTGGTCGAATTGAACTTTTCCGAAATTTTCATACCCCCAAAAATGTCTAAATCTGTCAATATCTCCTAAACTACAATACCTAGGAATACGCCGATAGGCTCATTCGATGTAACTTTCGGAGTGCTACAATCTGGTAGCGGAGTTGTAGCTGTAGGCCTTCGGGAACATAGAAAAATCTTGGTCGAATTGAACTTTTAAGAAATTTTCATACCCCCAAAAATGTCTAAATCTGTCAATATCTCCTAAACTACAATACCTAGGAATACGCCGATAGGCTCATTCGATGTAAGTTTTGGAGTGCTACAATCTGGTAGCGGAGTTGTAGCTGTAGGCCTTCGGGAACATAGAAAAATCTTGGTCCAATTGAACTTTTCAGAAATTTTCATACCCCCAAAAATGTCTAAATCTGTCAATATCTCCTAAACTACAATACCTAGGAATACGCCGATAGGCTCATTCGATCTAACTTTCGGAGTGCTACAATCTGGTAGCGGAGTTGTAGCTGTAGGCCTTCGGGAACATAGAAAAATCTTGGTCGAATTGAACTTTTCAGAAATTTTCATACCCCCAAAAATGTCTAAATCTGTCAATATCTCCCAAACTACAATACCTAGGAATACGCCGATAGGCTCATTCGATGTAACTTTCGGAGTGCTACAATCTGGTAGCGGAGTTGTAGCTGTAGGCCTTCGGGAACATAGAAAAATCTTGGTCGAATTGAACTTTTCAGAAATTTTCATACCCCCAAAAATGTCCAAATCTGTCAATATCTCCTAAACTACAATACCTAGGAATACGCCGATAGGCTCATTCGATGTAACTTTCGGAGTGCTACAATCTGGTAGCGGAGTTGTAGCTGTAGGCCTTCGGGAACATAGAAAAATCTTGGTCCAATTGAACTTTTCAGAAATTTTCATACCCCCAAAAATGTCTAAATCTGTCAATATCTCCTAAACTACAATACCTAGGAATACGCCGATAGGCTCATTCGATGTAACTTTCGGAGTGCTACAATCTGGTAGCGGAGTTGTAGCTGTAGGCCTTCGGGAACATGGAAAAATCTTGGTCCAATTGAACTTTTCAGAAATTTTCATACCCCCAAAAATGTCTAAATCTGTCAATATCTCCTAAACTACAATACCTAGGAATACGCCGATAGGCTCATTCGATGTAACTTTCGGAGTGCTACAATCTGGTAGCGGAGTTGTAGCTGTAGGCTTTCGGGAACATAGAAAAATCTTGGTCGAATTGAACTTTTCAGAAATTTTCATACCCCCAAAAATGTCCAAATCTGTCAATATCTCCTAAACTACAATACCTAGGAATACGCCGATAGGCTCATTCGATGTAACTTTCGGAGTGCTACAATCTGGTAGCGGAGTTGTAGCTGTAGGCCTTCGGGAACATAGAAAAATCTTGGTCCAATTGAACTTTTCAGAAATTTTCATACCCCCAAAAATGTCTAAATCTGTCAATATCTCCTAAACTACAATACCTAGGAATACGCCGATAGGCTCATTCGATGTAACTTTCGGAGTGCTACAATCTGGTAGCGGAGTTGTAGCTGTAGGCCTTCGGGAACATAGAAAAATCTTGGTCCAATTGAACTTTTCAGAAATTTTCATACCCCCAAAAATGTCTAAATCTGTCAATATCTCCTAAACTACAATACCTAGGAATACGCCGATAGGCTCATTCGATGTAACTTTCGGAGTGCTACAATCTGGTAGCGGAGTTGTAGCTGTAGGCCTTCGGGAACATAGAAAAATCTTGGTCGAATTGAACTTTTCAGAAATTTTCATACCCCAAAAATGTCTAAATCTGTCAATATCTCCTAAACTACAATACCTAGGAATACGCCGATAGGCTCATTCGATGTAACTTTCGGAGTGCTACAATCTGGTAGCGGAGTTGTAGCTGTAGGCCTTCGGGAACATAGAAAAATCTTGGTCGAATTGAACTTTTCAGAAATTTTCATACCCCCAAAAATGTCTAAATCTGTCAATATCTCCTAAACTACAATACCTAGGAATACGCCGATAGGCTCATTCGATGTAAGTTTCGGAGTGCTACAATCTGGTAGCGGAGTTGTAGCTATAGGCCTTCGGGAACATAGAAAAATCTTGGTCCAATTGAACTTTTCAGAAATTTTCATACCCCCAAACATGTCTAAATCTGTCAATATCTCCTAAACTAGGATACCTAGGAATACGCCGATAGGCTCATTCGATGTAACTTTCGGAGTGCTACAATCTGGTAGCGGAGTTGTAGCTGTAGGCCTTCGGGAACATAGAAAAATCTTGGTCGAATTGAACTTTTCAGAAATTTTCATACCCCCAAAAATGTCTAAATCTGTCAATATCTCCTAATCTACAATACCTAGGAATACGCCGATAGGTTCATTCGATGTAACTTTCGGAGTGCTACAATCTGGTAGCGGAGTTGTAGCTGTAGGCCTTCGGGAACATAGAAAAATCTTGGTCGAATTGAACTTTTCAGAAATTTTCATACCCCCAAAAATGTCCAAATCTGTCAATATCTCCTAAACTACAATACCTAGGAATACGCCGATAGGCTCATTCGATGTAACTTTCGGAGTGCTACAATCTGGTAGCGGAGTTGTAGCTGTAGGCCTTCGGGAACATAGAAAAATCTTGGTCCAATTGAACTTTTCAGAAATTTTCATACCCCCAAAAATGTCTAAATCTGTCAATATCTCCTAAACTACAATACCTAGGAATACGCCGATAGGCTCATTCGATGTAACTTTCGGAGTGCTACAATCTGGTAGCGGAGTTGTAGCTGTAGGCCTTCGGGAACATAGAAAAATCTTGGTCCAATTGAACTTTTCAGAAATTTTCATACCCCCAAAAATGTCTAAATCTGTCAATATCTCCTAAACTACAATACCTAGGAATACGCCGATAGGCTCATTCGATGTAACTTTCGGAGTGCTACAATCTGGTAGCGGAGTTGTAGCTGTAGGCCTTCGGGAACATAGAAAAATCTTGGTCGAATTGAACTTTTCAGAAATTTTCATACCCCCAAAAATGTCCAAATCTGTCAATATCTCCTAAACTACAATACCTAGGAATACGCCGATAGGCTCATTCGATGTAACTTTCGGAGTGCTACAATCTGGTAGCGGAGTTGTAGCTGTAGGCCTTCGGGAACATAGAAAAATCTTGGTCCAATTGAACTTTTCAGAAATTTTCATACCCCCAAAAATGTCTAAATCTGTCAATATCTCCTAAACAGATTTGGACATTTTTGGGGGTATGAAAATTTCTGAAAAGTTCAATTCGACCAAGATTTTTCTATGTTCCCGAAGGCCTACAGCTACAACTCCGCTACCAGATTGTAGCACTCCGAAAGTTACATCGAATGAGCCTATCGGCGTATTCCTAGGTATTGTAGTTTAGGAGATATTGACAGATTTTGACATTTTTGGGGGTATGAAAATTTCTGAAAAGTTCAATTCGACCAAGATTTTTCTATGTTCCCGAAGGCCTACAGCTACAACTCCGCTACCAGATTGTAGCACTCCGAAAGTTACATCGAATGAGCCTATCGGCGTATTCCTAGGTATTGTAGTTTAGGAGATATTGACAGATTTAGACATTTTTGGGGGTATGAAAATTTCTAAAAAGTTCAATTGGACCAAGATTTTTCTATGTTCCCGAAGGCCTACAGCTACAACTCCGCTACCAGATTGTAGCACTCCGAAAGTTACATCGAATGAGCCTATCGGCGTATTCCTAGGTATTGTAGTTTAGGAGATATTGACAGATTTAGACATTTTTGGGGGTATGAAAATTTCTGAAAAGTTCAATTGGACCAAGATTTTTCTATGTTCCCGAAGGCCTACAGCTACAACTCCGCTACCAGATTGTAGCACTCCGACAGTTACATCGAATGAGCCTATCGGCGTATTCCTAGGTATTGTAGTTTAGGAGATATTGACAGATTTGGACATTTTTGGGGGTATGAAAATTTCTGAAAAGTTCAATTCGACCAAGATTTTTCTATGTTCCCGAAGGCCTACAGCTACAACTCCGCTACCAGATTGTAGCACTCCGAAAGTTACATCGAATGAGCCTATCGGCGTATTCCTAGGTATTGTAGTTTAGGAGATATTGACAGATTTAGACATTTTTGGGGGTATGAAAATTTCTGAAAAGTTCAATTCGACCAAGATTTTTCTATGTTCCCGAAGGCCTATAGCTACAACTCCGCTACCAGATTGTAGCACTCCGAAAGTTACATCGAATGAGCCTATCGGCGTATTCCTAGGTATTGTAGTTTAGGAGATATTGACAGATTTAGACATTTTTGGGGGTATGAAAATTTCTGAAAAGCTCAATTCGACCAAGATTTTTCTATGTTCCCGAAGGCCTACAGCTACAACTCCGCTACCAGATTGTAGCACTCCGAAAGTTACATCGAATGAGCCTATCGGCGTATTCCTAGGTATTGTAGTTTAGGAGATATTGACAGATTTAGACATTTTTGGGGGTATGAAAATTTCTGAAAAGTTCAATTGGACCAAGATTTTTCTATGTTCCCGAAGGCCTACAGCTACAACTCCGCTACCAGATTGTAGCACTCCGAAAGTTACATCGAATGAGCCTATCGGCGTATTCCTAGGTATTGTAGATTAGGAGATATTGACAGATTTAGACATTTTTGGGGGTATGAAAATTTCAGAAAAGTTCAATTCGACCAAGATTTTTCTATGTTCCCGAAGGCCTACAGCTACAACTCCGCTACCAGATTGTAGCACTCCGAAAGTTACATCGAATGAGCCTATCGGCGTATTCCTAGGTATTCTAGTTTAGGAGATATTGACAGATTTAGACATGTTTGGGGGTATGAAAATTTCTGAAAAGTTCAATTGGACCAAGATTTTTCTATGTTCCCGAAGGCCTATAGCTACAACTCCGCTACCAGATTGTAGCACTCCGAAAGTTACATCGAATGAGCCTATCGGCGTATTCCTAGGTATTGTAGTTTAGGAGATATTGACAGATTTAGACATTTTTGGGGGTATGAAAATTTCTGAAAAGTTCAATTGGACCAAGATTTTTCTATGTTCCCGAAGGCCTACAGCTACAACTCCGCTACCAGATTGTAGCACTCCGAAAGTTACATCGAATGAGCCTATCGGCGTATTCCTAGGTATTGTAGTTTAGGAGATATTGACAGATTTAGACATTTTTGGGTATGAAAATTTCTGAAAAGTTCAATTCGACCAAGATTTTTCTATGTTCCCGAAGGCCTACAGCTACAACTCCGCTACCAGATTGTAGCACTCCGAAAGTTACATCGAATGAGCCTATCGGCGTATTCCTAGGTATTGTAGTTTAGGAGATATTGACAGATTTAGACATTTTTGGGGGTATGAAAATTTCTGAAAAGTTCAATTGGACCAAGATTTTTCTATGTTCCCGAAGGCCTACAGCTACAACTCCGCTACCAGATTGTAGCACTCCGAAAGTTACATCGAATGAGCCTATCGGCGTATTCCTAGGTATTGTAGTTTAGGAGATATTGACAGATTTAGACATTTTTGGGGGTATGAAAATTTCTGAAAAGTTCAATTGGACCAAGATTTTTCTATGTTCCCGAAGGCCTACAGCTACAACTCCGCTACCAGATTGTAGCACTCCGAAAGTTACATCGAATGAGCCTATCGGCGTATTCCTAGGTATTGTAGTTTAGGAGATATTGACAGATTTGGACATTTTTGGGGGTATGAAAATTTCTGAAAAGTTCAATTCGACCAAGATTTTTCTATGTTCCCGAAGGCCTACAGCTACAACTCCGCTACCAGATTGTAGCACTCCGAAAGTTACATCGAATGAGCCTATCGGCGTATTCCTAGGTATTGTAGTTTAGGAGATATTGACAGATTTGGACATTTTTGGGGGTATGAAAATTTCTGAAAAGTTCAATTCGACCAAGATTTTTCTATGTTCCCGAAGGCCTACAGCTACAACTCCGCTACCAGATTGTAGCACTCCGAAAGTTACATCGAATGAGCCTATCGGCGTATTCCTAGGTATTGTAGTTTAGGAGATATTGACAGATTTAGACATTTTTGGGGGTATGAAAATTTCTGAAAAGTTCAATTGGACCAAGATTTTTCTATGTTCCCGAAGGCCTACAGCTACAACTCCGCTACCAGATTGTAGCACTCCGAAAGTTACATCGAATGAGCCTATCGGCGTATTCCTAGGTATTGTAGTTTAGGAGATATTGACAGATTTAGACATTTTTGGGGGTATGAAAATTTCTGAAAAGTTCAATTGGACCAAGATTTTTCTATGTTCCCGAAGGCCTACAGCTACAACTCCGCTACCAGATTGTAGCACTCCGACAGTTACATCTCATGAGCCTATCGGCGTATTCCTAGGTATTGTAGTTTAGGAGATATTGACAGATTTGGACATTTTTGGGGGTATGAAAATTTCTGAAAAGTTCAATTCGACCAAGATTTTTCTATGTTCCCGAAGGCCTACAGCTACAACTCCGCTACCAGATTGTAGCACTCCGAAAGTTACATCGAATGAGCTATCGGCGTATTCCTAGGTATTGTAGTTTAGGAGATATTGACAGATTTAGACATTTTTGGGGGTATGAAAATTTCTGAAAAGTTCAATTCGACCAAGATTTTTCTATGTTCCCGAAGGCCTACAGCTACAACTCCGCTACCAGATTGTAGCACTCCGAAAGTTAGATCGAATGAGCCTATCGGCGTATTCCTAGGTATTGTAGTTTAGGAGATATTGACAGATTTAGACATTTTTGGGGGTATGAAAATTTCTGAAAAGTTCAATTGGACCAAGATTTTTCTATGTTCCCGAAGGCCTACAGCTACAACTCCGCTACCAGATTGTAGCACTCCGAAAGTTACATCGAATGAGCCTATCAGCGTATTCCTAGGTATTGTAGTTTAGGAGATATTGACAGATTTAGACATTTTTGGGGGTATGAAAATTTCTGAAAAGTTCAATTGGACCAAGATTTTTCTATGTTCCCGAAGGCCTACAGCTACAACTCCGCTACCAGATTGTAGCACTCCGAAAGTTACATCGAATGAGCCTATCGGCGTATTCCTAGGTATTGTAGTTTAGGAGATATTGACAGATTTAGACATTTTTGGGGGTATGAAAATTTCTGAAAAGTTCAATTCGACCAAGATTTTTCTATGTCCCCGAAGGCCTACAGCTACAACTCCGCTACCAGATTGTAGCACTCCGAAAGTTACATCGAATGAGCCTATCGGCGTATTCCTAGGTATTGTAGTTTAGGAGATATTGACAGATTTAGACATTTTTGGGGGTATGAAAATTTCTGAAAAGTTCAATTGGACCAAGATTTTTCTATGTTCCCGAAGGCCTATAGCTACAACTCCGCTACCAGATTGTAGCACTCCGAAAGTTACATCGAATGAGCCTATCGGCGTATTCCTAGGTATTGTAGTTTAGGAGATATTGACAGATTTAGACATTTTTGGGGGTATGAAAATTTCTGAAAAGCTCAATTCGACCAAGATTTTTCTATGTTCCCGAAGGCCTACAGCTACAACTCCGCTACCAGATTGTAGCACTCCGAAAGTTACATCGAATGAGCCTATCGGCGTATTCCTAGGTATTGTAGTTTAGGAGATATTGACAGATTTAGACATTTTTGGGGGTATGAAAATTTCTGAAAAGTTCAATTGGACCAAGATTTTTCTATGTTCCCGAAGGCCTACAGCTACAACTCCGCTACCAGATTGTAGCACTCCGAAAGTTACATCGAATGAGCCTATCGGCGTATTCCTAGGTATTGTAGATTAGGAGATATTGACAGATTTAGACATTTTTGGGGGTATGAAAATTTCTGAAAAGTTCAATTCGACCCAGATTTTTCTATGTTCCCGAAGGCCTACAGCTACAACTCCGCTACCAGATTGTAGCACTCCGAAAGTTACATCGAATGAGCCTATCGGCGTATTCCTAGGTATTCTAGTTTAGGAGATATTGACAGATTTAGACATGTTTGGGGGTATGAAAATTTCTGAAAAGTTCAATTGGACCAAGATTTTTCTATGTTCCCGAAGGCCTATAGCTACAACTCCGCTACCAGATTGTAGCACTCCGAAAGTTACATCGAATGAGCCTATCGGCGTATTCCTAGGTATTCTCATTCGATGTAACTTTCGGAGTGCTACAATCTGGTAGCGGAGTTGTAGCTGTAGGCCTTCGGGAAAATAGAAAAATCGTGGTCGAATTGAACTTTTCAGAAATTTTCATACCCTCAAAAATGTCTAAATCTGTCAATATCTCCTAAACTACAATACCTAGGAATACGCCGATAGGCTCATTCGATGTAACTTTCGGAGTGCTACAATCTGGTAGCGGAGTTGTAGCTGTAGGCCTTCGGGAACATAGAAAAATCTTGGTCGAATTGAACTTTTCAGAAATTTTCATACCCCCAAAAATGTCTAAATCTGTCAATATCTCCTAAACTACAATACCTAGGAATACGCCGATAGGCTCATTCGATGTAACTTTCGGAGTGCTACAATCTGGTAGCGGAGTTGTAGCTGTAGGCCTTCGGGAACATAGAAAAATCTTGGTCGAATTGAACTTTTCAGAAATTTTCATACCCCCAAAAATGTCTAAATCTGTCAATATCTCCTAAACTACAATACCTAGGAATACGCCGATAGGCTCATTCGATGTAACTTTCGGAGTGCTACAATCTGGTAGCGGAGTTGTAGCTGTAGGCCTTCGGGAACATAGAAAAATCTTGGTCCAATTGAACTTTTCAGAAATTTTCATACCCCCAAAAATGTCTAAATCTGTCAATATCTCCTAAACTACAATACCTAGGAATACGCCGATAGGCTCATTCGATGTAACTTTCGGAGTGCTACAATCTGGTAGCGGAGTTGTAGCTGTAGGCCTTCGGGAACATGGAAAAATCTTGGTCGAATTGAACTATTCAGAAATTTTCATACCCCAAAAATGTCTAAATCTGTCAATATCTCCTAAACTACAATACCTAGGAATACGCCGATAGGCTCATTCGATGTAACTTTCGGAGTGCTACAATCTGGTAGCGGAGTTGTAGCTGTAGGCCTTCGGGAACATAGAAAAATCTTGGTCGAATTGAACTTTTCAGAAATTTTCATACCCCAAAAAATGTCTAAATCTGTCAATATCTCCTAAACTACAATACCTAGGAATACGCCGATAGGCTCATTCGATGTAAGTTTCGGAGTGCTACAATCTGGTAGCGGAGTTGTA
Source organism: Botryllus schlosseri (assembly GCF_051294905.1). Classification (NCBI taxonomy): domain Eukaryota; kingdom Metazoa; phylum Chordata; class Ascidiacea; order Stolidobranchia; family Styelidae; genus Botryllus; species Botryllus schlosseri. Next base: position 217,214 of record NW_027648634.1, read on the forward strand.
GCTGTAGGCCTTCGGGAACATAGAAAAATCTTGGTCCAATTGAACTTTTCAGAAATTTTCATACCCCCAAAAATGTCTAAATCTGTCAATATCTCCTAAACTACAATACCTAGGAATACGCCGATAGGCTCATTCGATCTAACTTTCGGAGTGCTACAATCTGGTAGCGGAGTTGTAGCTGTAGGCCTTCGGGAACATAGAAAAATCTTGGTCGAATTGAACTTTTCAGAAATTTTCATACCCCCAAAAATGTCTAAATCTGTCAATATCTCCTAAACTACAATACCTAGGAATACGCCGATAGGCTCATTTGATGTAACTTTCGGAGTGCTACAATCTGGTAGCGGAGTTGTAGCTGTAGGCCTTCGGGAACATAGAAAAATCTTGGTCGAATTGAACTTTTCAGAAATTTTCATACCCCCAAAAATGTCCAAATCTGTCAATATCTCCTAAACTACAATACCTAGGAATACGCCGATAGGCTCATTCGATGTAACTTTCGGAGTGCTACAATCTGGTAGCGGAGTTGTAGCTGTAGGCCTTCGGGAACATAGAAAAATCTTGGTCCAATTGAACTTTTCAGAAATTTTCATACCCCCAAAAATGTCTAAATCTGTCAATATCTCCTAAACTACAATACCTAGGAATACGCCGATAGGCTCATTCGATGTAACTTTCGGAGTGCTACAATCTGGTAGCGGAGTTGTAGCTGTAGGCCTTCGGGAAAATAGAAAAATCTTGGTCGAATTGAACTTTTCAGAAATTTTCATACCCCCAAAAATGTCTAAATCTGTCAATATCTCCTAAACTACAATACCTAGGAATACGCCGATAGGCTCATTCGATGTAACTTTCGGAGTGCTACAATCTGGTAGCGGAGTTGTAGCTGTAGGCCTTCGGGAACATAGAAAAATCTTGGTCGAATTGAACTTTTCAGAAATTTTCATACCCCCAAAAATGTCTAAATCTGTCAATATCTCCTAAACTACAATACCTAGGAATACGCCGATAGGCTCATTCGATGTAACTTTCGGAGTGCTACAATCTGGTAGCGGAGTTGTAGCTGTAGGCCTTCGGGAACATAGAAAAATCTTGGTCGAATTGAACTTTTCAGAAATTTTCATACCCCCAAAAATGTCCAAATCTGTCAATATCTCCTAAACTACAATACCTAGGAATACGCCGATAGGCTCATTCGATGTAACTTTCGGAATGCTACAATCTGGTAGCGGAGTTGTAGCTGTAGGCCTTCGGGAACATAGAAAAATCTTGGTCGAATTGAACTTTTCAGAAATTTTCATACCCCCAAAAATGTCTAAATCTGTCAATATCTCCTAAACTACAATACCTAGGAATACGCCGATAGGCTCATTTGATGTAACTTTCGGAGTGCTACAATCTGGTAGCGGAGTTGTAGCTGTAGGCCTTCGGGAACATAGAAAAATCTTGGTCCAATTGAACTTTTCAGAAATTTTCATACCCCCAAAAATGTCTAAATCTGTCAATATCTCCTAAACTACAATACCTAGGAATACGCCGATAGGCTCATTCGATCTAACTTTCGGAGTGCTACAATCTGGTAGCGGAGTTGTAGCTGTAGGCCTTCGGGAACATAGAAAAATCTTGGTCGAATTGAACTTTTCAGAAATTTTCATACCCCAAAAATGTCTAAATCTGTCAATATCTCCTAAACTACAATACCTAGGAATACGCCGATAGGCTCATTTGATGTAACTTTCGGAGTGCTACAATCTGGTAGCGGAGTTGTAGCTGTAGGCCTTCGGGAACATAGAAAAATCTTGGTCGAATTGAACTTTTCAGAAATTTTCATACCCCCAAAAATGTCCAAATCTGTCAATATCTCCTAAACTACAATACCTAGGAATACGCCGATAGGCTCATTCGATGTAACTTTCGGAGTGCTACAATCTGGTAGCGGAGTTGTAGCTGTAGGCCTTCGGGAACATAGAAAAATCTTGGTCCAATTGAACTTTTCAGAAATTTTCATACCCCCAAAAATGTCTAAATCTGTCAATATCTCCTAAACTACAATACCTAGGAATACGCCGATAGGCTCATTCGATGTAACTTTCGGAGTGCTACAATCTGGTAGCGGAGTTGTAGCTGTAGGCCTTCGGGAACATAGAAAAATCTTGGTCGAATTGAACTTTTCAGAAATTTTCATACCCCCAAAAATGTCTAAATCTGTCAATATCTCCTAAACTACAATACCTAGGAATACGCCGATAGGCTCATTCGATGTAACTTTCGGAGTGCTACAATCTGGTAGCGGAGTTGTAGCTGTAGGCCTTCGGGAAAATAGAAAAATCTTGGTCGAATTGAACTTTTCAGAAATTTTCATACCCCCAAAAATGTCTAAATCTGTCAATATCTCCTAAACTACAATACCTAGGAATACGCCGATAGGCTCATTCGATGTAACTTTCGGAGTGCTACAATCTGGTAGCGGAGTTGTAGCTGTAGGCCTTCGGGAACATAGAAAAATCTTGGTCCAATTGAACTTTTCAGAAATTTTCATACCCCCAAAAATGTCTAAATCTGTCAATATCTCCTAAACTACAATACCTAGGAATACGCCGATAGGCTCATTCGATGTAACTTTCGGAGTGCTACAATCTGGTAGCGGAGTTGTAGCTGTAGGCCTTCGGGAACATAGAAAAATCTTGGTCCAATTGAACTTTTCAGAAATTTTCATACCCCCAAAAATGTCTAAATCTGTCAATATCTCCTAAACTACAATACCTAGGAATACGCCGATAGGCTCATTCGATGTAACTTTCGGAGTGCTACAATCTGGTAGCGGAGTTGTAGCTGTAGGCCTTCGGGAACATAGAAAAATCTTGGTCGAATTGAACTTTTCAGAAATTTTCATACCCCCAAAAATGTCCAAATCTGTCAATATCTCCTAAACTACAATACCTAGGAATACGCCGATAGGCTCATTCGATGTAACTTTCGGAGTGCTACAATCTGGTAGCGGAGTTGTAGCTGTAGGCCTTCGGGAACATAGAAAAATCTTGGTCCAATTGAACTTTTCAGAAATTTTCATACCCCCAAAAATGTCTAAATCTGTCAATATCTCCTAAACTACAATACCTAGGAATACGCCGATAGGCTCATTCGATGTAACTTTCGGAGTGCTACAATCTGGTAGCGGAGTTGTAGCTGTAGGCCTTCGGGAACATAGAAAAATCTTGGTCGAATTGAACTTTTCAGAAATTTTCATACCCCCAAAAATGTCTAAATCTGTCAATATCTCCTAAACTACAATACCTAGGAATACGCCGATAGGCTCATTCGATGTAACTTTCGGAGTGCTACAATCTGGTAGCGGAGTTGTAGCTGTAGGCCTTCGGGAACATAGAAAAATCTTGGTCCAATTGAACTTTTCAGAAATTTTCATACCCCCAAAAATGTCTAAATCTGTCAATATCTCCTAAACTACAATACCTAGGAATACGCCGATAGGCTCATTCGATGTAACTTTCGGAGTGCTACAATCTGGTAGCGGAGTTGTAGCTGTAGGCCTTCGGGAACATAGAAAAATCTTGGTCGAATTGAACTTTTCAGAAATTTTCATACCCCCAAAAATGTCTAAATCTGTCAATATCTCCTAATCTACAATACCTAGGAATACGCCGATAGGCTCATTCGATGTAAGTTTCGGAGTGCTACAATCTGGTAGCGGAGTTGTAGCTGTAGGCCTTCGGGAACATAGAAAAATCTTGGTCGAATTGAACTTTTCAGAAATTTTCATACCCCCAAAAATGTCCAAATCTGTCAATATCTCCTAAACTACAATACCTAGGAATACGCCGATAGGCTCATTCGATGTAACTTTCGGAATGCTACAATCTGGTAGCGGAGTTGTAGCTGTAGGCCTTCGGGAACATAGAAAAATCTTGGTCGAATTGAACTTTTCAGAAATTTTCATACCCCCAAAAATGTCTAAATCTGTCAATATCTCCTAAACTACAATACCTAGGAATACGCCGATAGGCTCATTTGATGTAACTTTCGGAGTGCTACAATCTGGTAGCGGAGTTGTAGCTGTAGGCCTTCGGGAACATAGAAAAATCTTGGTCCAATTGAACTTTTCAGAAATTTTCATACCCCCAAAAATGTCTAAATCTGTCAATATCTCCTAAACTACAATACCTAGGAATACGCCGATAGGCTCATTCGATCTAACTTTCGGAGTGCTACAATCTGGTAGCGGAGTTGTAGCTGTAGGCCTTCGGGAACATAGAAAAATCTTGGTCGAATTGAACTTTTCAGAAATTTTCATACCCCAAAAATGTCTAAATCTGTCAATATCTCCTAAACTACAATACCTAGGAATACGCCGATAGGCTCATTTGATGTAACTTTCGGAGTGCTACAATCTGGTAGCGGAGTTGTAGCTGTAGGCCTTCGGGAACATAGAAAAATCTTGGTCGAATTGAACTTTTCAGAAATTTTCATACCCCCAAAAATGTCCAAATCTGTCAATATCTCCTAAACTACAATACCTAGGAATACGCCGATAGGCTCATTCGATGTAACTTTCGGAGTGCTACAATCTGGTAGCGGAGTTGTAGCTGTAGGCCTTCGGGAACATAGAAAAATCTTGGTCCAATTGAACTTTTCAGAAATTTTCATACCCCCAAAAATGTCTAAATCTGTCAATATCTCCTAAACTACAATACCTAGGAATACGCCGATAGGCTCATTCGATGTAACTTTCGGAGTGCTACAATCTGGTAGCGGAGTTGTAGCTGTAGGCCTTCGGGAACATAGAAAAATCTTGGTCGAATTGAACTTTTCAGAAATTTTCATACCCCCAAAAATGTCTAAATCTGTCAATATCTCCTAAACTACAATACCTAGGAATACGCCGATAGGCTCATTCGATGTAACTTTCGGAGTGCTACAATCTGGTAGCGGAGTTGTAGCTGTAGGCCTTCGGGAAAATAGAAAAATCTTGGTCGAATTGAACTTTTCAGAAATTTTCATACCCCCAAAAATGTCTAAATCTGTCAATATCTCCTAAACTACAATACCTAGGAATACGCCGATAGGCTCATTCGATGTAACTTTCGGAGTGCTACAATCTGGTAGCGGAGTTGTAGCTGTAGGCCTTCGGGAACATAGAAAAATCTTGGTCCAATTGAACTTTTCAGAAATTTTCATACCCCCAAAAATGTCTAAATCTGTCAATATCTCCTAAACTACAATACCTAGGAATACGCCGATAGGCTCATTCGATGTAACTTTCGGAGTGCTACAATCTGGTAGCGGAGTTGTAGCTGTAGGCCTTCGGGAACATAGAAAAATCTTGGTCCAATTGAACTTTTCAGAAATTTTCATACCCCCAAAAATGTCTAAATCTGTCAATATCTCCTAAACTACAATACCTAGGAATACGCCGATAGGCTCATTCGATGTAACTTTCGGAGTGCTACAATCTGGTAGCGGAGTTGTAGCTGTAGGCCTTCGGGAACATAGAAAAATCTTGGTCGAATTGAACTTTTCAGAAATTTTCATACCCCCAAAAATGTCCAAATCTGTCAATATCTCCTAAACTACAATACCTAGGAATACGCCGATAGGCTCATTCGATGTAACTTTCGGAGTGCTACAATCTGGTAGCGGAGTTGTAGCTGTAGGCCTTCGGGAACATAGAAAAATCTTGGTCCAATTGAACTTTTCAGAAATTTTCATACCCCCAAAAATGTCTAAATCTGTCAATATCTCCTAAACTACAATACCTAGGAATACGCCGATAGGCTCATTCGATGTAACTTTCGGAGTGCTACAATCTGGTAGCGGAGTTGTAGCTGTAGGCCTTCGGGAACATAGAAAAATCTTGGTCGAATTGAACTTTTCAGAAATTTTCATACCCCCAAAAATGTCTAAATCTGTCAATATCTCCTAAACTACAATACCTAGGAATACGCCGATAGGCTCATTCGATGTAACTTTCGGAGTGCTACAATCTGGTAGCGGAGTTGTAGCTGTAGGCCTTCGGGAACATAGAAAAATCTTGGTCCAATTGAACTTTTCAGAAATTTTCATACCCCCAAAAATGTCTAAATCTGTCAATATCTCCTAAACTACAATACCTAGGAATACGCCGATAGGCTCATTCGATGTAACTTTCGGAGTGCTACAATCTGGTAGCGGAGTTGTAGCTGTAGGCCTTCGGGAACATAGAAAAATCTTGGTCGAATTGAACTTTTCAGAAATTTTCATACCCCCAAAAATGTCTAAATCTGTCAATATCTCCTAATCTACAATACCTAGGAATACGCCGATAGGCTCATTCGATGTAAGTTTCGGAGTGCTACAATCTGGTAGCGGAGTTGTAGCTGTAGGCCTTCGGGAACATAGAAAAATCTTGGTCCAATTGAACTTTTCAGAAATTTTCATACCCCCAAAAATGTCTAAATCTGTCAATATCTCCTAAACTACAATACCTAGGAATACGCCGATAGGCTCATTCGATCTAACTTTCGGAGTGCTACAATCTGGTAGCGGAGTTGTAGCTGTAGGCCTTCGGGAACATAGAAAAATCTTGGTCGAATTGAACTTTTCAGAAATTTTCATACCCCCAAAAATGTCCAAATCTGTCAATATCTCCTAAACTACAATACCTAGGAATACGCCGATAGGCTCATTCGATGTAACTTTCGGAGTGCTACAATCTGGTAGCGGAGTTGTAGCTGTAGGCCTTCGGGAACATAGAAAAATCTTGGTCCAATTGAACTTTTCAGAAATTTTCATACCCCCAAAAATGTCGAAATCTGTCAATATCTCCTAAACTACAATACCTAGGAATACGCCGATAGGCTCATTCGATGTAACTTTCGGAGTGCTACAATCTGGTAGCGGAGTTGTAGCTGTAGGCCTTCGGGAACATAGAAAAATCTTGGTCCAATTGAACTTTTCAGAAATTTTCATACCCCCAAAAATGTCGAAATCTGTCAATATCTCCTAAACTACAATACCTAGGAATACGCCGATAGGCTCATTCGATGTAACTTTCGGAGTGCTACAATCTGGTAGCGGAGTTGTAGCTGTAGGCCTTCGGGAACATAGAAAAATCTTGGTCGAATTGAACTTTTCAGAAATTTTCATACCCCCAAAAATGTCTAAATCTGTCAATATCTCCTAAACTACAATACCTAGGAATACGCCGATAGGCTCATTCGATGTAACTTTCGGAGTGCTACAATCTGGTAGCGGAGTTGTAGCTGTAGGCCTTCGGGAACATAGAAAAATCTTGGTCCAATTGAACTTTTCAGAAATTTTCATACCCCCAAAAATGTCTAAATCTGTCAATATCTCCTAAACTACAATACCTAGGAATACGCCGATAGGCTCATTCGATGTAACTTTCGGAGTGCTACAATCTGGTAGCGGAGTTGTAGCTGTAGGCCTTCGGGGACATAGAAAAATCTTGGTCGAATTGAACTTTTCCGAAATTTTCATACCCCCAAAAATGTCTAAATCTGTCAATATCTCCTAAACTACAATACCTAGGAATACGCCGATAGGCTCATTCGATGTAACTTTCGGAGTGCTACAATCTGGTAGCGGAGTTGTAGCTGTAGGCCTTCGGGAACATAGAAAAATCTTGGTCGAATTGAACTTTTAAGAAATTTTCATACCCCCAAAAATGTCTAAATCTGTCAATATCTCCTAAACTACAATACCTAGGAATACGCCGATAGGCTCATTCGATGTAAGTTTTGGAGTGCTACAATCTGGTAGCGGAGTTGTAGCTGTAGGCCTTCGGGAACATAGAAAAATCTTGGTCCAATTGAACTTTTCAGAAATTTTCATACCCTCAAAAATGTCTAAATCTGTCAATATCTCCTAAACTACAATACCTAGGAATACGCCGATAGGCTCATTCGATCTAACTTTCGGAGTGCTACAATCTGGTAGCGGAGTTGTAGCTGTAGGCCTTCGGGAACATAGAAAAATCTTGGTCGAATTGAACTTTTCAGAAATTTTCATACCCCCAAAAATGTCTAAATCTGTCAATATCTCCTAAACTACAATACCTAGGAATACGCCGATAGGCTCATTCGATGTAACTTTCGGAGTGCTACAATCTGGTAGCGGAGTTGTAGCTGTAGGCCTTCGGGAACATAGAAAAATCTTGGTCGAATTGAACTTTTCAGAAATTTTCATACCCCCAAAAATGTCCAAATCTGTCAATATCTCCTAAACTACAATACCTAGGAATACGCCGATAGGCTCATTCGATGTAACTTTCGGAGTGCTACAATCTGGTAGCGGAGTTGTAGCTGTAGGCCTTCGGGAACATAGAAAAATCTTGGTCCAATTGAACTTTTCAGAAATTTTCATACCCCCAAAAATGTCTAAATCTGTCAATATCTCCTAAACTACAATACCTAGGAATACGCCGATAGGCTCATTCGATGTAACTTTCGGAGTGCTACAATCTGGTAGCGGAGTTGTAGCTGTAGGCCTTCGGGAACATGGAAAAATCTTGGTCCAATTGAACTTTTCAGAAATTTTCATACCCCCAAAAATGTCTAAATCTGTCAATATCTCCTAAACTACAATACCTAGGAATACGCCGATAGGCTCATTCGATGTAACTTTCGGAGTGCTACAATCTGGTAGCGGAGTTGTAGCTGTAGGCTTTCGGGAACATAGAAAAATCTTGGTCGAATTGAACTTTTCAGAAATTTTCATACCCCCAAAAATGTCCAAATCTGTCAATATCTCCTAAACTACAATACCTAGGAATACGCCGATAGGCTCATTCGATGTAACTTTCGGAGTGCTACAATCTGGTAGCGGAGTTGTAGCTGTAGGCCTTCGGGAACATAGAAAAATCTTGGTCCAATTGAACTTTTCAGAAATTTTCATACCCCCAAAAATGTCTAAATCTGTCAATATCTCCTAAACTACAATACCTAGGAATACGCCGATAGGCTCATTCGATGTAACTTTCGGAGTGCTACAATCTGGTAGCGGAGTTGTAGCTGTAGGCCTTCGGGAACATAGAAAAATCTTGGTCCAATTGAACTTTTCAGAAATTTTCATACCCCCAAAAATGTCTAAATCTGTCAATATCTCCTAAACTACAATACCTAGGAATACGCCGATAGGCTCATTCGATGTAACTTTCGGAGTGCTACAATCTGGTAGCGGAGTTGTAGCTGTAGGCCTTCGGGAACATAGAAAAATCTTGGTCGAATTGAACTTTTCAGAAATTTTCATACCCCAAAAATGTCTAAATCTGTCAATATCTCCTAAACTACAATACCTAGGAATACGCCGATAGGCTCATTCGATGTAACTTTCGGAGTGCTACAATCTGGTAGCGGAGTTGTAGCTGTAGGCCTTCGGGAACATAGAAAAATCTTGGTCGAATTGAACTTTTCAGAAATTTTCATACCCCCAAAAATGTCTAAATCTGTCAACATCTCCTAAACTACAATACCTAGGAATACGCCGATAGGCTCATTCGATGTAAGTTTCGGAGTGCTACAATCTGGTAGCGGAGTTGTAGCTATAGGCCTTCGGGAACATAGAAAAATCTTGGTCCAATTGAACTTTTCAGAAATTTTCATACCCCCAAACATGTCTAAATCTGTCAATATCTCCTAAACTAGAATACCTAGGAATACGCCGATAGGCTCATTCGATGTAACTTTCGGAGTGCTACAATCTGGTAGCGGAGTTGTAGCTGTAGGCCTTCGGGAACATAGAAAAATCTTGGTCGAATTGAACTTTTCAGAAATTTTCATACCCCCAAAAATGTCTAAATCTGTCAATATCTCCTAATCTACAATACCTAGGAATACGCCGATAGGCTCATTCGATGTAACTTTCGGAGTGCTACAATCTGGTAGCGGAGTTGTAGCTGTAGGCCTTCGGGAACATAGAAAAATCTTGGTCGAATTGAACTTTTCAGAAATTTTCATACCCCCAAAAATGTCCAAATCTGTCAATATCTCCTAAACTACAATACCTAGGAATACGCCGATAGGCTCATTCGATGTAACTTTCGGAGTGCTACAATCTGGTAGCGGAGTTGTAGCTGTAGGCCTTCGGGAACATAGAAAAATCTTGGTCCAATTGAACTTTTCAGAAATTTTCATACCCCCAAAAATGTCTAAATCTGTCAATATCTCCTAAACTACAATACCTAGGAATACGCCGATAGGCTCATTCGATGTAACTTTCGGAGTGCTACAATCTGGTAGCGGAGTTGTAGCTGTAGGCCTTCGGGAACATAGAAAAATCTTGGTCCAATTGAACTTTTCAGAAATTTTCATACCCCCAAAAATGTCTAAATCTGTCAATATCTCCTAAACTACAATACCTAGGAATACGCCGATAGGCTCATTCGATGTAACTTTCGGAGTGCTACAATCTGGTAGCGGAGTTGTAGCTGTAGGCCTTCGGAAACATAGAAAAATCTTGGTCGAATTGAACTTTTCAGAAATTTTCATACCCCCAAAAATGTCCAAATCTGTCAATATCTCCTAAACTACAATACCTAGGAATACGCCGATAGGCTCATTCGATGTAACTTTCGGAGTGCTACAATCTGGTAGCGGAGTTGTAGCTGTAGGCCTTCGGGAACATAGAAAAATCTTGGTCCAATTGAACTTTTCAGAAATTTTCATACCCCCAAAAATGTCTAAATCTGTCAATATCTCCTAAACTACAATACCTAGGAATACGCCGATAGGCTCATTCGATGTAACTTTCGGAGTGCTACAATCTGGTAGCGGAGTTGTAGCTGTAGGCCTTCGGGAACATAGAAAAATCTTGGTCCAATTGAACTTTTCAGAAATTTTCATACCCCCAAAAATGTCTAAATCTGTCAATATCTCCTAAACTACAATACCTAGGAATACGCCGATAGGCTCATTCGATGTAACTTTCGGAGTGCTACAATCTGGTAGCGGAGTTGTAGCTGTAGGCCTTCGGGAACATAGAAAAATCTTGGTCCAATTGAACTTTTCAGAAATTTTCATACCCCCAAAAATGTCTAAATCTGTCAATATCTCCTAAACTACAATACCTAGGAATACGCCGATAGGCTCATTCGATGTAACTTTCGGAGTGCTACAATCTGGTAGCGGAGTTGTAGCTGTAGGCCTTCGGAAACATAGAAAAATCTTGGTCGAATTGAACTTTTCAGAAATTTTCATACCCCCAAAAATGTCCAAATCTGTCAATATCTCCTAAACTACAATACCTAGGAATACGCCGATAGGCTCATTCGATGTAACTTTCGGAGTGCTACAATCTGGTAGCGGAGTTGTAGCTGTAGGCCTTCGGGAACATAGAAAAATCTTGGTCGAATTGAACTTTTAAGAAATTTTCATACCCCCAAAAATGTCTAAATCTGTCAATATCTCCTAAACTACAATACCTAGGAATACGCCGATAGGCTCATTCGATGTAAGTTTTGGAGTGCTACAATCTGGTAGCGGAGTTGTAGCTGTAGGCCTTCGGGAACATAGAAAAATCTTGGTCCAATTGAACTTTTCAGAAATTTTCATACCCTCAAAAATGTCTAAATCTGTCAATATCTCCTAAACTACAATACCTAGGAATACGCCGATAGGCTCATTCGATCTAACTTTCGGAGTGCTACAATCTGGTAGCGGAGTTGTAGCTGTAGGCCTTCGGGAACATAGAAAAATCTTGGTCGAATTGAACTTTTCAGAAATTTTCATACCCCCAAAAATGTCTAAATCTGTCAATATCTCCTAAACTACAATACCTAGGAATACGCCGATAGGCTCATTCGATGTAACTTTCGGAGTGCTACAATCTGGTAGCGGAGTTGTAGCTGTAGGCCTTCGGGAACATAGAAAAATCTTGGTCGAATTGAACTTTTCAGAAATTTTCATACCCCCAAAAATGTCCAAATCTGTCAATATCTCCTAAACTACAATACCTAGGAATACGCCGATAGGCTCATTCGATGTAACTTTCGGAGTGCTACAATCTGGTAGCGGAGTTGTAGCTGTAGGCCTTCGGGAACATAGAAAAATCTTGGTCCAATTGAACTTTTCAGAAATTTTCATACCCCCAAAAATGTCTAAATCTGTCAATATCTCCTAAACTACAATACCTAGGAATACGCCGATAGGCTCATTCGATGTAACTTTCGGAGTGCTACAATCTGGTAGCGGAGTTGTAGCTGTAGGCCTTCGGGAACATGGAAAAATCTTGGTCCAATTGAACTTTTCAGAAATTTTCATACCCCCAAAAATGTCTAAATCTGTCAATATCTCCTAAACTACAATACCTAGGAATACGCCGATAGGCTCATTCGATGTAACTTTCGGAGTGCTACAATCTGGTAGCGGAGTTGTAGCTGTAGGCTTTCGGGAACATAGAAAAATCTTGGTCGAATTGAACTTTTCAGAAATTTTCATACCCCCAAAAATGTCCAAATCTGTCAATATCTCCTAAACTACAATACCTAGGAATACGCCGATAGGCTCATTCGATGTAACTTTCGGAGTGCTACAATCTGGTAGCGGAGTTGTAGCTGTAGGCCTTCGGGAACATAGAAAAATCTTGGTCCAATTGAACTTTTCAGAAATTTTCATACCCCCAAAAATGTCTAAATCTGTCAATATCTCCTAAACTACAATACCTAGGAATACGCCGATAGGCTCATTCGATGTAACTTTCGGAGTGCTACAATCTGGTAGCGGAGTTGTAGCTGTAGGCCTTCGGGAACATAGAAAAATCTTGGTCCAATTGAACTTTTCAGAAATTTTCATACCCCCAAAAATGTCTAAATCTGTCAATATCTCCTAAACTACAATACCTAGGAATACGCCGATAGGCTCATTCGATGTAACTTTCGGAGTGCTACAATCTGGTAGCGGAGTTGTAGCTGTAGGCCTTCGGGAACATAGAAAAATCTTGGTCGAATTGAACTTTTCAGAAATTTTCATACCCCAAAAATGTCTAAATCTGTCAATATCTCCTAAACTACAATACCTAGGAATACGCCGATAGGCTCATTCGATGTAACTTTCGGAGTGCTACAATCTGGTAGCGGAGTTGTAGCTGTAGGCCTTCGGGAACATAGAAAAATCTTGGTCGAATTGAACTTTTCAGAAATTTTCATACCCCCAAAAATGTCTAAATCTGTCAACATCTCCTAAACTACAATACCTAGGAATACGCCGATAGGCTCATTCGATGTAAGTTTCGGAGTGCTACAATCTGGTAGCGGAGTTGTAGCTATAGGCCTTCGGGAACATAGAAAAATCTTGGTCCAATTGAACTTTTCAGAAATTTTCATACCCCCAAACATGTCTAAATCTGTCAATATCTCCTAAACTAGAATACCTAGGAATACGCCGATAGGCTCATTCGATGTAACTTTCGGAGTGCTACAATCTGGTAGCGGAGTTGTAGCTGTAGGCCTTCGGGAACATAGAAAATTCTTGGTCGAATTGAACTTTTCAGAAATTTTCATACCCCCAAAAATGTCTAAATCTGTCAATATCTCCTAATCTACAATACCTAGGAATACGCCGATAGGCTCATTCGATGTAACTTTCGGAGTGCTACAATCTGGTAGCGGAGTTGTAGCTGTAGGCCTTCGGGAACATAGAAAAATCTTGGTCGAATTGAACTTTTCAGAAATTTTCATACCCCCAAAAATGTCCAAATCTGTCAATATCTCCTAAACTACAATACCTAGGAATACGCCGATAGGCTCATTCGATGTAACTTTCGGAGTGCTACAATCTGGTAGCGGAGTTGTAGCTGTAGGCCTTCGGGAACATAGAAAAATCTTGGTCCAATTGAACTTTTCAGAAATTTTCATACCCCCAAAAATGTCTAAATCTGTCAATATCTCCTAAACTACAATACCTAGGAATACGCCGATAGGCTCATTCGATGTAACTTTCGGAGTGCTACAATCTGGTAGCGGAGTTGTAGCTGTAGGCCTTCGGGAACATAGAAAAATCTTGGTCCAATTGAACTTTTCAGAAATTTTCATACCCCCAAAAATGTCTAAATCTGTCAATATCTCCTAAACTACAATACCTAGGAATACGCCGATAGGCTCATTCGATGTAACTTTCAGAGTGCTACAATCTGGTAGCGGAGTTGTAGCTGTAGGCCTTCGGAAACATAGAAAAATCTTGGTCGAATTGAACTTTTCAGAAATTTTCATACCCCCAAAAATGTCCAAATCTGTCAATATCTCCTAAACTACAATACCTAGGAATACGCCGATAGGCTCATTCGATGTAACTTTCGGAGTGCTACAATCTGGTAGCGGAGTTGTAGCTGTAGGCCTTCGGGAACATAGAAAAATCTTGGTCCAATTGAACTTTTCAGAAATTTTCATACCCCCAAAAATGTCTAAATCTGTCAATATCTCCTAAACTACAATACCTAGGAATACGCCGATAGGCTCATTCGATGTAACTTTCGGAGTGCTACAATCTGGTAGCGGAGTTGTAGCTGTAGGCCTTCGGGAACATAGAAAAATCTTGGTCCAATTGAACTTTTCAGAAATTTTCATACCCCCAAAAATGTCCAAATCTGTCAATATCTCCTAAACTACAATACCTAGGAATACGCCGATAGGCTCATTCGATGTAACTTTCGGAGTGCTACAATCTGGTAGCGGAGTTGTAGCTGTAGGCCTTCGGGAACATAGAAAAATCTTGGTCCAATTGAACTTTTCAGAAATTTTCATACCCCCAAAAATGTCTAAATCTGTCAATATCTCCTAAACAGATTTGGACATTTTTGGGGGTATGAAAATTTCTGAAAAGTTCAATTCGACCAAGATTTTTCTATGTTCCCGAAGGCCTACAGCTACAACTCCGCTACCAGATTGTAGCACTCCGAAAGTTACATCGAATGAGCCTATCGGCGTATTCCTAGGTATTGTAGTTTAGGAGATATTGACAGATTTTGACATTTTTGGGGGTATGAAAATTTCTGAAAAGTTCAATTCGACCAAGATTTTTCTATGTTCCCGAAGGCCTACAGCTACAACTCCGCTACCAGATTGTAGCACTCCGAAAGTTACATCGAATGAGCCTATCGGCGTATTCCTAGGTATTGTAGTTTAGGAGATATTGACAGATTTAGACATTTTTGGGGGTATGAAAATTTCTAAAAAGTTCAATTGGACCAAGATTTTTCTATGTTCCCGAAGGCCTACAGCTACAACTCCGCTACCAGATTGTAGCACTCCGAAAGTTACATCGAATGAGCCTATCGGCGTATTCCTAGGTATTGTAGTTTAGGAGATATTGACAGATTTAGACATTTTTGGGGGTATGAAAATTTCTGAAAAGTTCAATTGGACCAAGATTTTTCTATGTTCCCGAAGGCCTACAGCTACAACTCCGCTACCAGATTGTAGCACTCCGACAGTTACATCGAATGAGCCTATCGGCGTATTCCTAGGTATTGTAGTTTAGGAGATATTGACAGATTTGGACATTTTTGGGGGTATGAAAATTTCTGAAAAGTTCAATTCGACCAAGATTTTTCTATGTTCCCGAAGGCCTACAGCTACAACTCCGCTACCAGATTGTAGCACTCCGAAAGTTACATCGAATGAGCCTATCGGCGTATTCCTAGGTATTGTAGTTTAGGAGATATTGACAGATTTAGACATTTTTGGGGGTATGAAAATTTCTGAAAAGTTCAATTCGACCAAGATTTTTCTATGTTCCCGAAGGCCTACAGCTACAACTCCGCTACCAGATTGTAGCACTCCGAAAGTTACATCGAATGAGCCTATCGGCGTATTCCTAGGTATTGTAGTTTAGGAGACATTGACAGATTTAGACATTTTTGGGGGTATGAAAATTTCTGAAAAGTTCAATTGGACCAAGATTTTTCTATGTTCCCGAAGGCCTATAGCTACAACTCCGCTACCAGATTGTAGCACTCCGAAAGTTACATCGAATGAGCCTATCGGCGTATTCCTAGGTATTGTAGTTTAGGAGATATTGACAGATTTAGACATTTTTGGGGGTATGAAAATTTCTGAAAAGCTCAATTCGACCAAGATTTTTCTATGTTCCCGAAGGCCTACAGCTACAACTCCGCTACCAGATTGTAGCACTCCGAAAGTTACATCGAATGAGCCTATCGGCGTATTCCTAGGTATTGTAGTTTAGGAGATATTGACAGATTTAGACATTTTTGGGGGTATGAAAATTTCTGAAAAGTTCAATTGGACCAAGATTTTTCTATGTTCCCGAAGGCCTACAGCTACAACTCCGCTACCAGATTGTAGCACTCCGAAAGTTACATCGAATGAGCCTATCGGCGTATTCCTAGGTATTGTAGATTAGGAGATATTGACAGATTTAGACATTTTTGGGGGTATGAAAATTTCAGAAAAGTTCAATTCGACCAAGATTTTTCTATGTTCCCGAAGGCCTACAGCTACAACTCCGCTACCAGATTGTAGCACTCCGAAAGTTACATCGAATGAGCCTATCGGCGTATTCCTAGGTATTCTAGTTTAGGAGATATTGACAGATTTAGACATGTTTGGGGGTATGAAAATTTCTGAAAAGTTCAATTGGACCAAGATTTTCCTATGTTCCCGAAGGCCTATAGCTACAACTCCGCTACCAGATTGTAGCACTCCGAAAGTTACATCGAATGAGCCTATCGGCGTATTCCTAGGTATTGTAGTTTAGGAGATATTGACAGATTTAGACATTTTTGGGGGTATGAAAATTTCTGAAAAGTTCAATTGGACCAAGATTTTTCTATGTTCCCGAAGGCCTACAGCTACAACTCCGCTACCAGATTGTAGCACTCCGAAAGTTACATCGAATGAGCCTATCGGCGTATTCCTAGGTATTGTAGTTTAGGAGATATTGACAGATTTAGACATTTTTGGGGTATGAAAATTTCTGAAAAGTTCAATTCGACCAAGATTTTTCTATGTTCCCGAAGGCCTACAGCTACAACTCCGCTACCAGATTGTAGCACTCCGAAAGTTACATCGAATGAGCCTATCGGCGTATTCCTAGGTATTGTAGTTTAGGAGATATTGACAGATTTAGACATTTTTGGGGGTATGAAAATTTCTGAAAAGTTCAATTGGACCAAGATTTTTCTATGTTCCCGAAGGCCTACAGCTACAACTCCGCTACCAGATTGTAGCACTCCGAAAGTTACATCGAATGAGCCTATCGGCGTATTCCTAGGTATTGTAGTTTAGGAGATATTGACAGATTTAGACATTTTTGGGGGTATGAAAATTTCTGAAAAGTTCAATTGGACCAAGATTTTTCTATGTTCCCGAAGGCCTACAGCTACAACTCCGCTACCAGATTGTAGCACTCCGAAAGTTACATCGAATGAGCCTATCGGCGTATTCCTAGGTATTGTAGTTTAGGAGATATTGACAGATTTGGACATTTTTGGGGGTATGAAAATTTCTGAAAAGTTCAATTCGACCAAGATTTTTCTATGTTCCCGAAGGCCTACAGCTACAACTCCGCTACCAGATTGTAGCACTCCGAAAGTTACATCGAATGAGCCTATCGGCGTATTCCTAGGTATTGTAGTTTAGGAGATATTGACAGATTTGGACATTTTTGGGGGTATGAAAATTTCTGAAAAGTTCAATTCGACCAAGATTTTTCTATGTTCCCGAAGGCCTACAGCTACAACTCCGCTACCAGATTGTAGCACTCCGAAAGTTACATCGAATGAGCCTATCGGCGTATTCCTAGGTATTGTAGTTTAGGAGATATTGACAGATTTAGACATTTTTGGGGGTATGAAAATTTCTGAAAAGTTCAATTGGACCAAGATTTTTCTATGTTCCCGAAGGCCTACAGCTACAACTCCGCTACCAGATTGTACCACTCCGAAAGTTACATCGAATGAGCCTATCGGCGTATTCCTAGGTATTGTAGTTTAGGAGATATTGACAGATTTAGACATTTTTGGGGGTATGAAAATTTCTGAAAAGTTCAATTGGACCAAGATTTTTCTATGTTCCCGAAGGCCTACAGCTACAACTCCGCTACCAGATTGTAGCACTCCGACAGTTACATCTCATGAGCCTATCGGCGTATTCCTAGGTATTGTAGTTTAGGAGATATTGACAGATTTGGACATTTTTGGGGGTATGAAAATTTCTGAAAAGTTCAATTCGACCAAGATTTTTCTATGTTCCCGAAGGCCTACAGCTACAACTCCGCTACCAGATTGTAGCACTCCGAAAGTTACATCGAATGAGCCTATCGGCGTATTCCTAGGTATTGTAGTTTAGGAGATATTGACAGATTTAGACATTTTTGGGGGTATGAAAATTTCTGAAAAGTTCAATTCGACCAAGATTTTTCTATGTTCCCGAAGGCCTACAGCTACAACTCCGCTACCAGATTGTAGCACTCCGAAAGTTAGATCGAATGAGCCTATCGGCGTATTCCTAGGTATTGTAGTTTAGGAGATATTGACAGATTTAGACATTTTTGGGGGTATGAAAATTTCTGAAAAGTTCAATTGGACCAAGATTTTTCTATGTTCCCGAAGGCCTACAGCTACAACTCCGCTACCAGATTGTAGCACTCCGAAAGTTACATCGAATGAGCCTATCGGCGTATTCCTAGGTATTGTAGTTTAGGAGATATTGACAGATTTAGACATTTTTGGGGGTATGAAAATTTCTGAAAAGTTCAATTGGACCAAGATTTTTCTATGTTCCCGAAGGCCTACAGCTACAACTCCGCTACCAGATTGTAGCACTCCGAAAGTTACATCGAATGAGCCTATCGGCGTATTCCTAGGTATTGTAGTTTAGGAGATATTGACAGATTTGGACATTTTTGGGGGTATGAAAATTTCTGAAAAGTTCAATTCGACCAAGATTTTTCTATGTTCCCGAAGGCCTACAGCTACAACTCCGCTACCAGATTGTAGCACTCCGAAAGTTACATCGAATGAGCCTATCGGCGTATTCCTAGGTATTGTAGTTTAGGAGATATTGACAGATTTAGACATTTTTGGGGGTATGAAAATTTCTGAAAAGTTCAATTGGACCAAGATTTTTCTATGTTCCCGAAGGCCTACAGCTACAACTCCGCTACCAGATTGTAGCACTCCGAAAGTTACATCGAATGAGCCTATCGGCGTATTCCTAGGTATTGTAGTTTAGGAGATATTGACAGATTTAGACATTTTTGGGGGTATGAAAATTTCTGAAAAGTTCAATTGGACCAAGATTTTTCTATGTTCCCGAAGGCCTACAGCTACAACTCCGCTACCAGATTGTAGCACTCCGACAGTTACATCTCATGAGCCTATCGGCGTATTCCTAGGTATTGTAGTTTAGGAGATATTGACAGATTTGGACATTTTTGGGGGTATGAAAATTTCTGAAAAGTTCAATTCGACCAAGATTTTTCTATGTTCCCGAAGGCCTACAGCTACAACTCCGCTACCAGATTGTAGCACTCCGAAAGTTACATCGAATGAGCCTATCGGCGTATTCCTAGGTATTGTAGTTTAGGAGATATTGACAGATTTAGACATTTTTGGGGGTATGAAAATTTCTGAAAAGTTCAATTCGACCAAGATTTTTCTATGTTCCCGAAGGCCTACAGCTACAACTCCGCTACCAGATTGTAGCACTCCGAAAGTTAGATCGAATGAGCCTATCGGCGTATTCCTAGGTATTGTAGTTTAGGAGATATTGACAGATTTAGACATTTTTGGGGGTATGAAAATTTCTGAAAAGTTCAATTGGACCAAGATTTTTCTATGTTCCCGAAGGCCTACAGCTACAACTCCGCTACCAGATTGTAGCACTCCGAAAGTTACATCGAATGAGCCTATCAGCGTATTCCTAGGTATTGTAGTTTAGGAGATATTGACAGATTTAGACATTTTTGGGGGTATGAAAATTTCTGAAAAGTTCAATTGGACCAAGATTTTTCTATGTTCCCGAAGGCCTACAGCTACAACTCCGCTACCAGATTGTAGCACTCCGAAAGTTACATCGAATGAGCCTATCGGCGTATTCCTAGGTATTGTAGTTTAGGAGATATTGACAGATTTGGACATTTTTGGGGGTATGAAAGTTTCTGAAAAGTTCAATTCGACCAAGATTTTTCTATGTTCCCGAAGGCCTACAGCTACAACTCCGCTACCAGATTGTAGCACTCCGAAAGTTACATCAAATGAGCCTATCGGCGTATTCCTAGGTATTGTAGTTTAGGAGATATTGACAGATTTGGACATTTTTGGGGGTATGAAAATTTCTGAAAAGTTCAATTCGACCAAGATTTTTCTATGTTCCCGAAGGCCTACAGCTACAACTCCGCTACCAGATTGTAGCACTCCGAAAGTTACATCAAATGAGCCTATCGGCGTATTCCTAGGTATTGTAGTTTAGGAGATATTGACAGATTTAGACATTTTTGGGGGTATGAAAATTTCTGAAAAGTTCAATTCGACCAAGATTTTTCTATGTTCCCGAAGGCCTACAGCTACAACTCCGCTACCAGATTGTAGCACTCCGAAAGTTAGATCGAATGAGCCTATCGGCGTATTCCTAGGTATTGTAGTTTAGGAGATATTGACAGATTTAGACATTTTTGGGGGTATGAAAATTTCTGAAAAGTTCAATTCGACCAAGATTTTTCTATGTTCCCGAAGGCCTACAGCTACAACTCCGCTACCAGATTGTAGCATTCCGAAAGTTACATCGAATGAGCCTATCGGCGTATTCCTAGGTATTGTAGTTTAGGAGATATTGACAGATTTGGACATTTTTGGGGGTATGAAAATTTCTGAAAAGTTCAATTCGACCAAGATTTTTCTATGTTCCCGAAGGCCTACAGCTACAACTCCGCTACCAGATTGTAGCACTCCGAAAGTTACATCGAATGAGCCTATCGGCGTATTCCTAGGTATTGTAGTTTAGGAGATATTGACAGATTTAGACATTTTTGGGGGTATGAAAATTTCTGAAAAGTTCAATTCGACCAAGATTTTTCTATGTTCCCGAAGGCCTACAGCTACAACTCCGCTACCAGATTGTAGCACTCCGAAAGTTACATCGAATGAGCCTATCGGCGTATTCCTAGGTATTGTAGTTTAGGAGATATTGACAGATTTAGACATTTTTGGGGGTATGAAAATTTCTGAAAAGTTCAATTCGACCAAGATTTTTCTATTTTCCCGAAGGCCTACAGCTACAACTCCGCTACCAGATTGTAGCACTCCGAAAGTTACATCGAATGAGCCTATCGGCGTATTCCTAGGTATTGTAGTTTAGGAGATATTGACAGATTTAGACATTTTTGGGGGTATGAAAATTTCTGAAAAGTTCAATTCGACCAAGATTTTTCTATTTTCCCGAAGGCCTACAGCTACAACTCCGCTACCAGATTGTAGCACTCCGAAAGTTACATCGAATGAGCCTATCGGCGTATTCCTAGGTATTGTAGTTTAGGAGATATTGACAGATTTAGACATTTTTGGGGGTATGAAAATTTCTGAAAAGTTCAATTCGACCAAGATTTTTCTATGTTCCCGAAGGCCTACAGCTACAACTCCGCTACCAGATTGTAGCACTCCGAAAGTTACATCGAATGAGCCTATCGGCGTATTCCTAGGTATTGTAGTTTAGGAGATATTGACAGATTTAGACATTTTTGGGGGTATGAAAATTTCTGAAAAGTTCAATTGGACCAAGATTTTTCTATGTTCCCGAAGGCCTACAGCTACAACTCCGCTACCAGATTGTAGCACTCCGAAAGTTACATCGAATGAGCCTATCGGCGTATTCCTAGGTATTGTAGTTTAGGAGATATTGACAGATTTGGACATTTTTGGGGGTATGAAAATTTCTGAAAAGTTCAATTCGACCAAGATTTTTCTATGTTCCCGAAGGCCTACAGCTACAACTCCGCTACCAGATTGTAGCACTCCGAAAGTTACATCAAATGAGCCTATCGGCGTATTCCTAGGTATTGTAGTTTAGGAGATATTGACAGATTTAGACATTTTTGGGGGTATGAAAATTTCTGAAAAGTTCAATTCGACCAAGATTTTTCTATGTTCCCGAAGGCCTACAGCTACAACTCCGCTACCAGATTGTAGCACTCCGAAAGTTAGATCGAATGAGCCTATCGGCGTATTCCTAGGTATTGTAGTTTAGGAGATATTGACAGATTTAGACATTTTTGGGGGTATGAAAATTTCTGAAAAGTTCAATTGGACCAAGATTTTTCTATGTTCCCGAAGGCCTACAGCTACAACTCCGCTACCAGATTGTAGCACTCCGAAACTTACATCGAATGAGCCTATCGGCGTATTCCTAGGTATTGTAGTTTAGGAGATATTGACAGATTTAGACATTTTTTGGGGTATGAAAATTTCTGAAAAGTTCAATTCGACCAAGATTTTTCTATGTTCCCGAAGGCCTACAGCTACAACTCCGCTACCAGATTGTAGCACTCCGAAAGTTACATCGAATGAGCCTATCGGCGTATTCCTAGGTATTGTAGTTTAGGAGATATTGACAGATTTAGACATTTTTGGGGGTATGAAAATTTCTGAAAAGTTCAATTCGACCAAGATTTTTCCATGTTCCCGGAGGCCTACAGCTACAACTCCGCTACCAGATTGTAGCACTCCGAAAGTTACATCGAATGAGCCTATCGGCGTATTCCTAGGTATTGTAGTTTAGGAGATATTGACAGATTTAGACATTTTTGGGGGTATGAAAATTTCTGAAAAGTTCAATTGGACCAAGATTTTTCTATGTTCCCGAAGGCCTACAGCTACAACTCCGCTACCAGATTGTAGCACTCCGAAAGTTACATCGAATGAGCCTATCGGCGTATTCCTAGGTATTGTAGTTTAGGAGATATTGACAGATTTAGACATTTTTGGGGGTATGAAAATTTCTGAAAAGTTCAATTCGACCAAGATTTTTCTATGTTCCCGAAGGCCTACAGCTACAACTCCGCTACCAGATTGTAGCACTCCGAAAGTTACATCGAATGAGCCTATCGGCGTATTCCTAGGTATTGTAGTTTAGGAGATATTGACAGATTTCGGAGTGCTACAATCTGGTAGCGGAGTTGTAGCTGTAGGCCTTCGGGAACATAGAAAAATCTTGGTCCAATTGAACTTTTCAGAAATTTTCATACCCCCAAAAATGTCTAAATCTGTCATTATCTCCTAAACTACAATACCTAGGAATACGCCGATAGGCTCATTCGATGTAACTTTCGGAGTGCTACAATCTGGTAGCGGAGTTGTAGCTGTAGGCCTTCGGGAACATAGAAAAATCTTGGTCGAATTGAACTTTTCAGAAATTTTCATACCCCCAAAAATGTCTAAATCTGTCAATATCTCCTAAACTACAATACCTAGGAATACGCCGATAGGCTCATTCGATGTAACTTTCGGAGTGCTACAATCTGGTAGCGGAGTTGTAGCTGTAGGCCTTCGGGAAAATAGAAAAATCGTGGTCGAATTGAACTTTTCAGAAATTTTCATACCCTCAAAAATGTCTAAATCTGTCAATATCTCCTAAACTACAATACCTAGGAATACGCCGATAGGCTCATTCGATGTAACTTTCGGAGTGCTACAATCTGGTAGCGGAGTTGTAGCTGTAGGCCTTCGGGAACATAGAAAAATCTTGGTCCAATTGAACTTTTCAGAAATTTTCATACCCCCAAAAATGTCTAAATCTGTCAATATCTCCTAAACTACAATACCTAGGAATACGCCGATAGGCTCATTCGATGTAACTTTCGGAGTGCTACAATCTGGTAGCGGAGTTGTAGCTGTAGGCCTTCGGGAACATGGAAAAATCTTGGTCGAATTGAACTTTTCAGAAATTTTCATACCCCCAAAAATGTCTAAATCTGTCAATATCTCCTAAACTACAATACCTAGGAATACGCCGATAGGCTCATTCGATG
Source organism: Botryllus schlosseri (assembly GCF_051294905.1). Taxonomy (NCBI): domain Eukaryota; kingdom Metazoa; phylum Chordata; class Ascidiacea; order Stolidobranchia; family Styelidae; genus Botryllus; species Botryllus schlosseri. The sequence continues at coordinate 241,204 of NW_027648634.1, forward strand.
TAACTTTCGGAGTGCTACAATCTGGTAGCGGAGTTGTAGCTGTAGGCCTTCGGGAACATAGAAAAATCTTGGTCGAATTGAACTTTTCAGAAATTTTCATACCCCCAAAAATGTCCAAATCTGTCAATATCTCCTAAACTACAATACCTAGGAATACGCCGATAGGCTCATTCGATGTAACTTTCGGAGTGCTACAATCTGGTAGCGGAGTTGTAGCTGTAGGCCTTCGGGAACATAGAAAAATCTTGGTCCAATTGAACTTTTCAGAAATTTTCATACCCCCAAAAATGTCTAAATCTGTCAATATCTCCTAAACTACAATACCTAGGAATACGCCGATAGGCTCATTCGATGTAACTTTCGGAGTGCTACAATCTGGTAGCGAAGTTGTAGCTGTAGGCCTTCGGGAACATAGAAAAATCTTGGTCGAATTGAACTTTTCAGAAATTTTCATACCCCCAAAAATGTCTAAATCTGTCAATATCTCCTAAACTACAATACCTAGGAATACGCCGATAGGCTCATTCGATGTAACTTTCGGAGTGCTACAATCTGGTAGCGGAGTTGTAGCTGTAGGCCTTCGGGAAAATAGAAAAATCTTGGTCGAATTGAACTTTTCAGAAATTTTCATACCCCCAAAAATGTCTAAATCTGTCAATATCTCCTAAACTACAATACCTAGGAATACGCCGATAGGCTCATTCGATGTAACTTTCGGAGTGCTACAATCTGGTAGCGGAGTTGTAGCTGTAGGCCTTCGGGAAAATAGAAAAATCTTGGTCGAATTGAACTTTTCAGAAATTTTCATACTCCCAAAAATGTCTAAATCTGTCAATATCTCCTAAACTACAATACCTAGGAATACGCCGATAGGCTCATTCGATGTGACTTTCGGAGTGCTACAATCTGGTAGCGGAGTTGTAGCTGTAGGCCTTCGGGAACATAGAAAAATCTTGGTCGAATTGAACTTTTCAGAAATTTTCATACCCCCAAAAATGTCTAAATCTGTCAATATCTCCTAAACTACAATACCTAGGAATACGCCGATAGGCTCATTCGATGTAACTTTCGGAGTGCTACAATCTGGTAGCGGAGTTGTAGCTGTAGGCCTTCGGGAACATAGAAAAATCTTGGTCGAATTGAACTTTTCAGAAATTTTCATACCCCCAAAAATGTCCAAATCTGTCAATATCTCCTAAACTACAATACCTAGGAATACGCCGATAGGCTCATTCGATGTAACTTTCGGAGTGCTACAATCTGGTAGCGGAGTTGTAGCTGTAGGCCTTCGGGAACATAGAAAAATCTTGGTCGAATTGAACTTTTCAGAAATTTTCATACCCCCAAAAATGTCCAAATCTGTCAATATCTCCTAAACTACAATACCTAGGAATACGCCGATAGGCTCATTCGATGTAACTTTCGGAATGCTACAATCTGGTAGCGGAGTTGTAGCTGTAGGCCTTCGGGAACATAGAAAAATCTTGGTCGAATTGAACTTTTCAGAAATTTTCATACCCCCAAAAATGTCTAAATCTGTCAATATCTCCTAAACTACAATACCTAGGAATACGCCGATAGGCTCATTTGATGTAACTTTCGGAGTGCTACAATCTGGTAGCGGAGTTGTAGCTGTAGGCCTTCGGGAACATAGAAAAATCTTGGTCCAATTGAACTTTTCAGAAATTTTCATACCCCCAAAAATGTCTAAATCTGTCAATATCTCCTAAACTACAATACCTAGGAATACGCCGATAGGCTCATTCGATCTAACTTTCGGAGTGCTACAATCTGGTAGCGAAGTTGTAGCTGTAGGCCTTCGGGAACATAGAAAAATCTTGGTCGAATTGAACTTTTCAGAAATTTTCATACCCCCAAAAATGTCTAAATCTGTCAATATCTCCTAAACTACAATACCTAGGAATACGCCGATAGGCTCATTTGATGTAACTTTCGGAGTGCTACAATCTGGTAGCGGAGTTGTAGCTGTAGGCCTTCGGGAACATAGAAAAATCTTGGTCGAATTGAACTTTTCAGAAATTTTCATACCCCCAAAAATGTCCAAATCTGTCAATATCTCCTAAACTACAATACCTAGGAATACGCCGATAGGCTCATTTGATGTAACTTTCGGAGTGCTACAATCTGGTAGCGGAGTTGTAGCTGTAGGCCTTCGGGAACATAGAAAAATCTTGGTCGAATTGAACTTTTCAGAAATTTTCATACCCCCAAAAATGTCCAAATCTGTCAATATCTCCTAAACTACAATACCTAGGAATACGCCGATAGGCTCATTCGATGTAACTTTCGGAGTGCTACAATCTGGTAGCGGAGTTGTAGCTGTAGGCCTTCGGGAACATAGAAAAATCTTGGTCCAATTGAACTTTTCAGAAATTTTCATACCCCCAAAAATGTCTAAATCTGTCAATATCTCCTAAACTACAATACCTAGGAATACGCCGATAGGCTCATTCGATGTAACTTTCGGAGTGCTACAATCTGGTAGCGGAGTTGTAGCTGTAGGCCTTCGGGAACATAGAAAAATCTTGGTCGAATTGAACTTTTCAGAAATTTTCATACCCCCAAAAATGTCTAAATCTGTCAATATCTCCTAAACTACAATACCTAGGAATACGCCGATAGGCTCATTCGATGTAACTTTCGGAGTGCTACAATCTGGTAGCGGAGTTGTAGCTGTAGGCCTTCGGGAAAATAGAAAAATCTTGGTCGAATTGAACTTTTCAGAAATTTTCATACCCCCAAAAATGTCTAAATCTGTCAATATCTCCTAAACTACAATACCTAGGAATACGCCGATAGGCTCATTCGATGTAACTTTCGGAGTGCTACAATCTGGTAGCGGAGTTGTAGCTGTAGGCCTTCGGGAAAATAGAAAAATCTTGGTCGAATTGAACTTTTCAGAAATTTTCATACCCCCAAAAATGTCTAAATCTGTCAATATCTCCTAAACTACAATACCTAGGAATACGCCGATAGGCTCATTCGATGTAACTTTCGGAGTGCTACAATCTGGTAGCGGAGTTGTAGCTGTAGGCCTTCGGGAACATAGAAAAATCTTGGTCGAATTGAACTTTTCAGAAATTTTCATACCCCCAAAAATGTCTAAATCTGTCAATATCTCCTAAACTACAATACCTAGGAATACGCCGATAGGCTCATTCGATGTAACTTTCGGAGTGCTACAATCTGGTAGCGGAGTTGTAGCTGTAGGCCTTCGGGAACATAGAAAAATCTTGGTCGAATTGAACTTTTCAGAAATTTTCATACCCCCAAAAATGTCTAAATCTGTCAATATCTCCTAAACTACAATACCTAGGAATACGCCGATAGGCTCATTCGATGTAACTTTTGGAGTGCTACAATCTGGTAGCGGAGTTGTAGCTGTAGGCCTTCGGGAACATAGAAAAATCTTGGTCCAATTGAACTTTTCAGAAATTTTCATACCCCCAAAAATGTCTAAATCTGTCAATATCTCCTAAACTACAATACCTAGGAATACGCCGATAGGCTCATTCGATGTAACTTTCGAAGTGCTACAATCTGGTAGCGGAGTTGTAGCTGTAGGCCTTCGGGAACATAGAAAAATCTTGGTCCAATTGAACTTTTCAGAAATTTTCATACCCACAAAAATGTCTAAATCTGTCAATATCTCCTAAACTACAATACCTAGGAATACGCCGATAGGCTCATTCGATGTAACTTTCGGAGTGCTACAATCTGGTAGCGGAGTTGTAGCTGTAGGCCTTCGGGAACATAGAAAAATCTTGGTCGAATTGAACTTTTCAGAAATTTTCATACCCCCAAAAATGTCCAAATCTGTCAATATCTCCTAAACTACAATACCTAGGAATACGCCGATAGGCTCATTCGATGTAACTTTCGGAGTGCTACAATCTGGTAGCGGAGTTGTAGCTGTAGGCCTTCGGGAACATAGAAAAATCTTGGTCGAATTGAACTTTTCAGAAATTTTCATACCCCCAAAAATGTCCAAATCTGTCAATATCTCCTAAACTACAATACCTAGGAATACGCCGATAGGCTCATTCGATGTAACTTTCGGAGTGCTACAATCTGGTAGCGGAGTTGTAGCTGTAGGCCTTCGGGAACATAGAAAAATCTTGGTCCAATTGAACTTTTCAGAAATTTTCATACCCCCAAAAATGTCTAAATCTGTCAATATCTCCTAAACTACAATACCTAGGAATACGCCGATAGGCTCATTCGATGTAACTTTCGGAGTGCTACAATCTGGTAGCGGAGTTGTAGCTGTAGGCCTTCGGGAACATAGAAAAATCTTGGTCGAATTGAACTTTTCAGAAATTTTCATACCCCCAAAAATGTCCAAATCTGTCAATATCTCCTAAACTACAATACCTAGGAATACGCCGATAGGCTCATTCGATGTAACTTTCGGAGTGCTACAATCTGGTAGCGGAGTTGTAGCTGTAGGCCTTCGGGAACATAGAAAAATCTTGGTCCAATTGAACTTTTCAGAAATTTTCATACCCCCAAAAATGTCTAAATCTGTCAATATCTCCTAAACTACAATACCTAGGAATACGCCGATAGGCTCATTCGATGTAACTTTCGGAGTGCTACAATCTGGTAGCGGAGTTGTAGCTGTAGGCCTTCGGGAACATAGAAAAATCTTGGTCGAATTGAACTTTTCAGAAATTTTCATACCCCCAAAAATGTCTAAATCTGTCAATATCTCCTAAACTACAATACCTAGGAATACGCCGATAGGCTCATTCGATGTAACTTTCGGAGTGCTACAATCTGGTAGCGGAGTTGTAGCTGTAGGCCTTCGGGAAAATAGAAAAATCTTGGTCGAATTGAACTTTTCAGAAATTTTCATACCCCCAAAAATGTCTAAATCTGTCAATATCTCCTAAACTACAATACCTAGGAATACGCCGATAGGCTCATTCGATGTAACTTTCGGAGTGCTACAATCTGGTAGCGGAGTTGTAGCTGTAGGCCTTCGGGAAAATAGAAAAATCTTGGTCGAATTGAACTTTTCAGAAATTTTCATACCCCCAAAAATGTCTAAATCTGTCAATATCTCCTAAACTACAATACCTAGGAATACGCCGATAGGCTCATTCGATGTAACTTTCGGAGTGCTACAATCTGGTAGCGGAGTTGTAGCTGTAGGCCTTCGGGAACATAGAAAAATCTTGGTCGAATTGAACTTTTCAGAAATTTTCATACCCCCAAAAATGTCTAAATCTGTCAATATCTCCTAAACTACAATACCTAGGAATACGCCGATAGGCTCATTCGATGTAACTTTCGGAGTGCTACAATCTGGTAGCGGAGTTGTAGCTGTAGGCCTTCGGGAACATAGAAAAATCTTGGTCGAATTGAACTTTTCAGAAATTTTCATACCCCCAAAAATGTCTAAATCTGTCAATATCTCCTAAACTACAATACCTAGGAATACGCCGATAGGCTCATTCGATGTAACTTTTGGAGTGCTACAATCTGGTAGCGGAGTTGTAGCTGTAGGCCTTCGGGAACATAGAAAAATCTTGGTCCAATTGAACTTTTCAGAAATTTTCATACCCCCAAAAATGTCTAAATCTGTCAATATCTCCTAAACTACAATACCTAGGAATACGCCGATAGGCTCATTCGATGTAACTTTCGAAGTGCTACAATCTGGTAGCGGAGTTGTAGCTGTAGGCCTTCGGGAACATAGAAAAATCTTGGTCCAATTGAACTTTTCAGAAATTTTCATACCCACAAAAATGTCTAAATCTGTCAATATCTCCTAAACTACAATACCTAGGAATACGCCGATAGGCTCATTCGATGTAACTTTCGGAGTGCTACAATCTGGTAGCGGAGTTGTAGCTGTAGGCCTTCGGGAACATAGAAAAATCTTGGTCGAATTGAACTTTTCAGAAATTTTCATACCCCCAAAAATGTCCAAATCTGTCAATATCTCCTAAACTACAATACCTAGGAATACGCCGATAGGCTCATTCGATGTAACTTTCGGAGTGCTACAATCTGGTAGCGGAGTTGTAGCTGTAGGCCTTCGGGAACATAGAAAAATCTTGGTCGAATTGAACTTTTCAGAAATTTTCATACCCCCAAAAATGTCCAAATCTGTCAATATCTCCTAAACTACAATACCTAGGAATACGCCGATAGGCTCATTCGATGTAACTTTCGGAGTGCTACAATCTGGTAGCGGAGTTGTAGCTGTAGGCCTTCGGGAACATAGAAAAATCTTGGTCCAATTGAACTTTTCAGAAATTTTCATACCCCCAAAAATGTCTAAATCTGTCAATATCTCCTAAACTACAATACCTAGGAATACGCCGATAGGCTCATTCGATGTAACTTTCGGAGTGCTACAATCTGGTAGCGGAGTTGTAGCTGTAGGCCTTCGGGAACATAGAAAAATCTTGGTCCAATTGAACTTTTCAGAAATTTTCATACCCCCAAAAATGTCTAAATCTGTCAATATCTCCTAAACTACAATACCTAGGAATACGCCGATAGGCTCATTCGATGTAACTTTCGGAGTGCTACAATCTGGTAGCGGAGTTGTAGCTGTAGGCCTTCGGGAACATAGAAAAATCTTGGTCGAATTGAACTTTTCAGAAATTTTCATACCCCAAAAATGTCTAAATCTGTCAATATCTCCTAAACTACAATACCTAGGAATACGCCGATAGGCTCATTCGATGTAACTTTCGGAGTGCTACAATCTGGTAGCGGAGTTGTAGCTGTAGGCCTTCGGGAACATAGAAAAATCTTGGTCCAATTAAACTTTTCATAAATTTTCATACTCCCAAAAATGTCTAAATCTGTCAATATCTCCTAAACTACAATACCTAGGAATACGCCGATAGGCTCATTCGATGTAACTTTCGGAGTGCTACAATCTGGTAGCGGAGTTGTAGCTATAGGCCTTCGGGAACATAAAAAAATCTTGGTCCAATTGAACTTTTCAGAAATTTTCATACCCCCAAACATGTCTAAATCTGTCAATATCTCCTAAACTAGAATACCTAGGAATACGCCGATAGGCTCATTCGATGTAACTTTCGGAGTGCTACAATCTGGTAGCGGAGTTGTAGCTGTAGGCCTTCGGGAATATAGAAAAATCTTGGTCGAATTGAACTTTTCAGAAATTTTCATACCCCCAAAAATGTCTAAATCTGTCAATATCTCCTAATCTACAATACCTAGGAATACGCCGATAGGCTCATTCGATGTAACTTTCGGAGTGCTACAATCTGGTAGCGGAGTTGTAGCTGTAGGCCTTCGGGAAAATAGAAAAATCTTGGTCGAATTGAACTTTTCAGAAATTTTCATACCCCCAAAAATGTCAAAATCTGTCAATATCTCCTAAACTACAATACCTAGGAATACGCCGATAGGCTCATTCGATGTAACTTTCGGAGTGCTACAATCTGGTAGCGGAGTTGTAGCTGTAGGCCTTCGGGAACACAGAAAAATCTTGGTCCAATTGAACTTTTCAGAAATTTTCATACCCCCAAAAATGTCTAAATCTGTCAATATCTCCTAAACTACAATACCTAGGAATACGCCGATAGGCTCATTCGATGTAACTTTCGGAGTGCTACAATCTGGTAGCGGAGTTGTAGCTGTAGGCCTTCGGGAACATAGAAAAATCTTGGTCGAATTGAACTTTTCAGAAATTTTCATACCCCCAAAAATGTCTAAATCTGTCAATATCTCCTAAACTACAATACCTAGGAATACGCCGATAGGCTCATTCGATGTAACTTTCGGAGTGCTACAATCTGGTAGCGGAGTTGTAGCTGTAGGCCTTCGGGAACATAGAAAAATCTTGGTCCAATTGAACTTTTCAGAAATTTTCATACCCCCAAAAATGTCTAAATCTGTCAATATCTCCTAAACTACAATACCTAGGAATACGCCGATAGGCTCATTCGATGTAACTTTCGGAGTGCTACAATCTGGTAGCGGAGTTGTAGCTGTAGGCCTTCGGGAACATAGAAAAATCTTGGTCGAATTGAACTTTTCAGAAATTTTCATACCCCCAAAAATGTCTAAATCTGTCAATATCTCCTAAACTACAAAACCTAGGAATACGCCGATAGGCTCATTCGATGTAACTTTCGGAGTGCTACAATCTGGTAGCGGAGTTGTAGCTGTAGGCCTTCGGGAACATAGAAAAATCTTGGTCGAATTGAACTTTTCAGAAATTTTCATACCCCCAAAAATGTCTAAATCTGTCAATATCTCCTAAACTACAATACCTAGGAATACGCCGATAGGCTCATTCGATGTAACTTTCGGAGTGCTACAATCTGGTAGCGGAGTTGTAGCTGTAGGCCTTCGGGAAAATAGAAAAATCTTGGTCGAATTGAACTTTTCAGAAATTTTCATACCCCCAAAAATGTCCAAATCTGTCAATATCTCCTAAACTACAATACCTAGGAATACGCCGATAGGCTCATTCGATGTAACTTTCGGAGTGCTACAATCTGGTAGCGGAGTTGTAGCTGTAGGCCTTCGGGAACATAGAAAAATCTTGGTCCAATTGAACTTTTCAGAAATTTTCATACCCCCAAAAATGTCTAAATCTGTCAATATCTCCTAAACTACAATACCTAGGAATACGCCGATAGGCTCATTCGATGTAACTTTCGGAGTGCTACAATCTGGTAGCGGAGTTGTAGCTGTAGGCCTTCGGGAACATAGAAAAATCTTGGTCCAATTAAACTTTTCATAAATTTTCATACTCCCAAAAATGTCTAAATCTGTCAATATCTCCTAAACTACAATACCTAGGAATACGCCGATAGGCTCATTCGATGTAACTTTCGGAGTGCTACAATCTGGTAGCGGAGTTGTAGCTATAGGCCTTCGGGAACATAAAAAAATCTTGGTCCAATTGAACTTTTCAGAAATTTTCATACCCCCAAACATGTCTAAATCTGTCAATATCTCCTAAACTAGAATACCTAGGAATACGCCGATAGGCTCATTCGATGTAACTTTCGGAGTGCTACAATCTGGTAGCGGAGTTGTAGCTGTAGGCCTTCGGGAATATAGAAAAATCTTGGTCGAATTGAACTTTTCAGAAATTTTCATACCCCCAAAAATGTCTAAATCTGTCAATATCTCCTAATCTACAATACCTAGGAATACGCCGATAGGCTCATTCGATGTAACTTTCGGAGTGCTACAATCTGGTAGCGGAGTTGTAGCTGTAGGCCTTCGGGAAAATAGAAAAATCTTGGTCGAATTGAACTTTTCAGAAATTTTCATACCCCCAAAAATGTCAAAATCTGTCAATATCTCCTAAACTACAATACCTAGGAATACGCCGATAGGCTCATTCGATGTAACTTTCGGAGTGCTACAATCTGGTAGCGGAGTTGTAGCTGTAGGCCTTCGGGAACACAGAAAAATCTTGGTCCAATTGAACTTTTCAGAAATTTTCATACCCCCAAAAATGTCTAAATCTGTCAATATCTCCTAAACTACAATACCTAGGAATACGCCGATAGGCTCATTCGATGTAACTTTCGGAGTGCTACAATCTGGTAGCGGAGTTGTAGCTGTAGGCCTTCGGGAACATAGAAAAATCTTGGTCGAATTGAACTTTTCAGAAATTTTCATACCCCCAAAAATGTCTAAATCTGTCAATATCTCCTAAACTACAATACCTAGGAATACGCCGATAGGCTCATTCGATGTAACTTTCGGAGTGCTACAATCTGGTAGCGGAGTTGTAGCTGTAGGCCTTCGGGAACATAGAAAAATCTTGGTCCAATTGAACTTTTCAGAAATTTTCATACCCCCAAAAATGTCTAAATCTGTCAATATCTCCTAAACTACAATACCTAGGAATACGCCGATAGGCTCATTCGATGTAACTTTCGGAGTGCTACAATCTGGTAGCGGAGTTGTAGCTGTAGGCCTTCGGGAACATAGAAAAATCTTGGTCGAATTGAACTTTTCAGAAATTTTCATACCCCCAAAAATGTCTAAATCTGTCAATATCTCCTAAACTACAAAACCTAGGAATACGCCGATAGGCTCATTCGATGTAACTTTCGGAGTGCTACAATCTGGTAGCGGAGTTGTAGCTGTAGGCCTTCGGGAACATAGAAAAATCTTGGTCGAATTGAACTTTTCAGAAATTTTCATACCCCCAAAAATGTCTAAATCTGTCAATATCTCCTAAACTACAATACCTAGGAATACGCCGATAGGCTCATTCGATGTAACTTTCGGAGTGCTACAATCTGGTAGCGGAGTTGTAGCTGTAGGCCTTCGGGAAAATAGAAAAATCTTGGTCGAATTGAACTTTTCAGAAATTTTCATACCCCCAAAAATGTCCAAATCTGTCAATATCTCCTAAACTACAATACCTAGGAATACGCCGATAGGCTCATTCGATGTAACTTTCGGAGTGCTACAATCTGGTAGCGGAGTTGTAGCTGTAGGCCTTCGGGAACATAGAAAAATCTTGGTCCAATTGAACTTTTCAGAAATTTTCATACCCCCAAAAATGTCTAAATCTGTCAATATCTCCTAAACTACAATACCTAGGAATACGCCGATAGGCTCATTCGATGTAACTTTCGGAGTGCTACAATCTGGTAGCGGAGTTGCAGCTGTAGGCCTTCGGGAACATAGAAAAATCTTGGTCCAATTGAACTTTTCAGAAATTTTCATACCCCCAAAAATGTCTAAATCTGTCAATATCTCCTAAACTACAATACCTAGGAATACGCCGATAGGCTCATTCGATGTAACTTTCGGAGTGCTACAATCTGGTAGCGGAGTTGTAGCTGTAGGCCTTCGGGAACATAGAAAAATCTTGGTCGAATTGAACTTTTCAGAAATTTTCATACCCCCAAAAATGTCCAAATCTGTCAATATCTCCTAAACTACAATACCTAGGAATACGCCGATAGGCTCATTCGATGTAACTTTCGGAGTGCTACAATCTGGTAGCGGAGTTGTAGCTGTAGGCCTTCGGGAACATAGAAAAATCTTGGTCGAATTGAACTTTTCAGAAATTTTCATACCCCCAAAAATGTCCAAATCTGTCAATATCTCCTAAACTACAATACCTAGGAATACGCCGATAGGCTCATTCGATGTAACTTTCGGAGTGCTACAATCTGGTAGCGGAGTTGTAGCTGTAGGCCTTCGGGAACATAGAAAAATCTTGGTCCAATTGAACTTTTCAGAAATTTTCATACCCCCAAAAATGTCTAAATCTGTCAATATCTCCTAAACTACAATACCTAGGAATACGCCGATAGGCTCATTCGATCTAACTTTCGGAGTGCTACAATCTGGTAGCGGAGTTGTAGCTGTAGGCCTTCGGGAACATAGAAAAATCTTGGTCGAATTGAACTTTTCAGAAATTTTCATACCCCCAAAAATGTCTAAATCTGTCAATATCTCCTAAACTACAATACCTAGGAATACGCCGATAGGCTCATTTGATGTAACTTTCGGAGTGCTACAATCTGGTAGCGGAGTTGTAGCTGTAGGCCTTCGGGAACATAGAAAAATCTTGGTCGAATTGAACTTTTCAGAAATTTTCATACCCCCAAAAATGTCCAAATCTGTCAATATCTCCTAAACTACAATACCTAGGAATACGCCGATAGGCTCATTTGATGTAACTTTCGGAGTGCTACAATCTGGTAGCGGAGTTGTAGCTGTAGGCCTTCGGGAACATAGAAAAATCTTGGTCGAATTGAACTTTTCAGAAATTTTCATACCCCCAAAAATGTCCAAATCTGTCAATATCTCCTAAACTACAATACCTAGGAATACGCCGATAGGCTCATTCGATGTAACTTTCGGAGTGCTACAATCTGGTAGCGGAGTTGTAGCTGTAGGCCTTCGGGAACATAGAAAAATCTTGGTCCAATTGAACTTTTCAGAAATTTTCATACCCCCAAAAATGTCTAAATCTGTCAATATCTCCTAAACTACAATACCTAGGAATACGCCGATAGGCTCATTCGATGTAACTTACGGAGTGCTACAATCTGGTAGCGGAGTTGTAGCTGTAGGCCTTCGGGAACATAGAAAAATCTTGGTCGAATTGAACTTTTCAGAAATTTTCATACCCTCAAAAATGTCTAAATCTGTCAATATCTCCTAAACTACAATACCTAGGAATACGCCGATAGGCTCATTCGATGTAACTTTCGGAGTGCTACAATCTGGTAGCGGAGTTGTAGCTGTAGGCCTTCGGGAAAATAGAAAAATCTTGGTCGAATTGAACTTTTCAGAAATTTTCATACCCCCAAAAATGTCTAAATCTGTCAATATCTCCTAAACTACAATACCTAGGAATACGCCGATAGGCTCATTCGATGTAACTTTCGGAGTGCTACAATCTGGTAGCGGAGTTGTAGCTGTAGGCCTTCGGGAACATAGAAAAATCTTGGTCGAATTGAACTTTTCAGAAATTTTCATACCCCCAAAAATGTCTAAATCTGTCAATATCTCCTAAACTACAATACCTAGGAATACGCCGATAGGCTCATTCGATGTAACTTTCGGAGTGCTACAATCTGGTAGCGGAGTTGTAGCTGTAGGCCTTCGGGAACATAGAAAAATCTTGGTCGAATTGAACTTTTCAGAAATTTTCATACCCCCAAAAATGTCTAAATCTGTCAATATCTCCTAAACTACAATACCTAGGAATACGCCGATAGGCTCATTCGATGTAACTTTCGGAGTGCTACAATCTGGTAGCGGAGTTGTAGCTGTAGGCCTTCGGGAACATAGAAAAATCTTGGTCCAATTGAACTTTTCAGAAATTTTCATACCCCCAAAAATGTCTAAATCTGTCAATATCTCCTAAACTACAATACCTAGGAATACGCCGATAGGCTCATTCGATGTAACTTTCGGAGTGCTACAATCTGGTAGCGGAGTTGTAGCTGTAGGCCTTCGGGAACATAGAAAAATCTTGGTCGAATTGAACTTTTCAGAAATTTTCATACCCCCAAAAATGTCTAAATCTGTCAATATCTCCTAAACTACAATACCTAGGAATACGCCGATAGGCTCATTCGATGTAACTTTCGGAGTGCTACAATCTGGTAGCGGAGTTGTAGCTGTAGGCCTTCGGGAACACAGAAAAATCTTGGTCCAATTGAACTTTTCAGAAATTTTCATACCCCCAAAAATGTCTAAATCCGTCAATATCTCCTAAACTACAATACCTAGGAATACGGTAGCGGAGTTGTAGCTGTAGGCCTTCGGGAACATAGAAAAATCTTGGTCGAATTGAACTTTTCAGAAATTTTCATACCCCCAAAAATGTCCAAATCTGTCAATATCTCCTAAACTACAATACCTAGGAATACGCCGATAGGCTCATTCGATGTAACTTTCGGAATGCTACAATCTGGTAGCTCTCCGCTCCGCTACCAGATTGTAGCACTCCGAAAGTTACATCGAATGAGCCTATCGGCGTATTCCTAGGTATTGTAGTTTAGGAGATATTGACAGATTTAGACATTTTTGGGGGTATGAAAATTTCTGAAAAGTTCAATTCGACCAAGATTTTTCTATTTTCCCGAAGGCCTACAGCTACAACTCCGCTACCAGATTGTAGCACTCCGAAAGTTACATCGAATGAGCCTATCGGCGTATTCCTAGGTATTGTAGTTTAGGAGATATTGACAGATTTAGACATTTTTGGGGGTATGAAAATTTCTGAAAAGTTCAATTCGACCAAGATTTTTCTATGTTCCCGAAGGCCTACAGCTACAACTCCGCTACCAGATTGTAGCACTCCGAAAGTTACATCGAATGAGCCTATCGGCGTATTCCTAGGTATTGTAGTTTAGGAGATATTGACAGATTTAGACATTTTTGGGGGTATGAAAATTTCTGAAAAGTTCAATTGGACCAAGATTTTTCTATGTTCCCGAAGGCCTACAGCTACAACTCCGCTACCAGATTGTAGCACTCCGAAAGTTACATCGAATGAGCCTATCGGCGTATTCCTAGGTATTGTAGTTTAGGAGATATTGACAGATTTGGACATTTTTGGGGGTATGAAAATTTCTGAAAAGTTCAATTCGACCAAGATTTTTCTATGTTCCCGAAGGCCTACAGCTACAACTCCGCTACCAGATTGTAGCACTCCGAAAGTTACATCAAATGAGCCTATCGGCGTATTCCTAGGTATTGTAGTTTAGGAGATATTGACAGATTTAGACATTTTTGGGGGTATGAAAATTTCTGAAAAGTTCAATTCGACCAAGATTTTTCTATGTTCCCGAAGGCCTACAGCTACAACTCCGCTACCAGATTGTAGCACTCCGAAAGTTACATCGAATGAGCCTATCGGCGTATTCCTAGGTATTGTAGTTTAGGAGATATTGACAGATTTAGACATTTTTGGGGGTATGAAAATTTCTGAAAAGTTCAATTGGACCAAGATTTTTCTATGTTCCCGAAGGCCTACAGCTACAACTCCGCTACCAGATTGTAGCACTCCGAAAGTTACATCAAATGAGCCTATCGGCGTATTCCTAGGTATTGTAGTTTAGGAGATATTGACAGATTTAGACATTTTTGGGGGTATGAAAATTTCTGAAAAGTTCAATTCGACCAAGATTTTTCTATGTTCCCGAAGGCCTACAGCTACAACTCCGCTACCAGATTGTAGCATTCCGAAAGTTACATCGAATGAGCCTATCGGCGTATTCCTAGGTATTGTAGTTTAGGAGATATTGACAGATTTGGACATTTTTGGGGATATGAAAATTTCTGAAAAGTTCAATTCGACCAAGATTTTTCTATGTTCCCGAAGGCCTACAGCTACAACTCCGCTACCAGATTGTAGCAATCCGAAAGTTACATCGAATGAGCCTATCGGCGTATTCCTAGGTATTGTAGTTTAGGAGATATTGACAGATTTAGACATTTTTGGGGGTATGAAAATTTCTGAAAAGTTCAATTCGACCAAGATTTTTCTATGTTCCCGAAGGCCTACAGCTACAACTCCGCTACCAGATTGTAGCACTCCGAAAGTTACATCGAATGAGCCTATCGGCGTATTCCTAGGTATTGTAGTTTAGGAGATATTGACAGATTTAGACATTTTTGGGGGTATGAAAATTTCTGAAAAGTTCAATTCGACCAAGATTTTTCTATTTTCCCGAAGGCCTACAGCTACAACTCCGCTACCAGATTGTAGCACTCCGAAAGTTACATCGAATGAGCCTATCGGCGTATTCCTAGGTATTGTAGTTTAGGAGATATTGACAGATTTAGACATTTTTGGGGGTATGAAAATTTCTGAAAAGTTCAATTCGACCAAGATTTTTCTATTTTCCCGAAGGCCTACAGCTACAACTCCGCTACCAGATTGTAGCACTCCGAAAGTTACATCGAATGAGCCTATCGGCGTATTCCTAGGTATTGTAGTTTAGGAGATATTGACAGATTTAGACATTTTTGGGGGTATGAAAATTTCTGAAAAGTTCAATTCGACCAAGATTTTTCTATGTTCCCGAAGGCCTACAGCTACAACTCCGCTACCAGATTGTAGCACTCCGAAAGTTACATCGAATGAGCCTATCGGCGTATTCCTAGGTATTGTAGTTTAGGAGATATTGACAGATTTAGACATTTTTGGGGGTATGAAAATTTCTGAAAAGTTCAATTGGACCAAGATTTTTCTATGTTCCCGAAGGCCTACAGCTACAACTCCGCTACCAGATTGTAGCACTCCGAAAGTTACATCGAATGAGCCTATCGGCGTATTCCTAGGTATTGTAGTTTAGGAGATATTGACAGATTTGGACATTTTTGGGGGTATGAAAATTTCTGAAAAGTTCAATTCGACCAAGATTTTTCTATGTTCCCGAAGGCCTACAGCTACAACTCCGCTACCAGATTGTAGCACTCCGAAAGTTACATCAAATGAGCCTATCGGCGTATTCCTAGGTATTGTAGTTTAGGAGATATTGACAGATTTAGACATTTTTGGGGGTATGAAAATTTCTGAAAAGTTCAATTCGACCAAGATTTTTCTATGTTCCCGAAGGCCTACAGCTACAACTCCGCTACCAGATTGTAGCACTCCGAAAGTTAGATCGAATGAGCCTATCGGCGTATTCCTAGGTATTGTAGTTTAGGAGATATTGACAGATTTAGACATTTTTGGGGGTATGAAAATTTCTGAAAAGTTCAATTGGACCAAGATTTTTCTATGTTCCCGAAGGCCTACAGCTACAACTCCGCTACCAGATTGTAGCACTCCGAAACTTACATCGAATGAGCCTATCGGCGTATTCCTAGGTATTGTAGTTTAGGAGATATTGACAGATTTAGACATTTTTTGGGGTATGAAAATTTCTGAAAAGTTCAATTCGACCAAGATTTTTCTATGTTCCCGAAGGCCTACAGCTACAACTCCGCTACCAGATTGTAGCACTCCGAAAGTTACATCGAATGAGCCTATCGGCGTATTCCTAGGTATTGTAGTTTAGGAGATATTGACAGATTTAGACATTTTTGGGGGTATGAAAATTTCTGAAAAGTTCAATTCGACCAAGATTTTTCCATGTTCCCGAAGGCCTACAGCTACAACTCCGCTACCAGATTGTAGCACTCCGAAAGTTACATCGAATGAGCCTATCGGCGTATTCCTAGGTATTGTAGTTTAGGAGATATTGACAGATTTAGACATTTTTGGGGGTATGAAAATTTCTGAAAAGTTCAATTGGACCAAGATTTTTCTATGTTCCCGAAGGCCTACAGCTACAACTCCGCTACCAGATTGTAGCACTCCGAAAGTTACATCGAATGAGCCTATCGGCGTATTCCTAGGTATTGTAGTTTAGGAGATATTGACAGATTTAGACATTTTTGGGGGTATGAAAATTTCTGAAAAGTTCAATTCGACCAAGATTTTTCTATGTTCCCGAAGGCCTACAGCTACAACTCCGCTACCAGATTGTAGCACTCCGAAAGTTACATCGAATGAGCCTATCGGCGTATTCCTAGGTATTGTAGTTTAGGAGATATTGACAGATTTAGACATTTTTGGGGGTATGAAAAGCTGTAGGCCTTCGGGAACATAGAAAAATCTTGGTCCAATTGAACTTTTCAGAAATTTTCATACCCCCAAAAATGTCTAAATCTGTCAATATCTCCTTAACTACAATACCTAGGAATACGCCGATAGGCTCAATCGATGTAACTTTCGGAGTGCTACAATCTGGTAGCGGAGTTGTAGCTGTAGGCCTTCGGGAACATAGAAAAATCTTGGTCGAATTGAACTTTTCAGATATTTTCATACCCCCAAAAACGTCTAAATCTGTCAATATCTCCTAAACTACAATACCTAGGAATACGCCGATAGGCTCATTCGATGTAACTTTCGGAGTGCTACAATCTGGTAGCGGAGTTGTAGCTGTAGGCCTTCGGGAACATAGAAAAATCTTGGTCCAATTGAACTTTTCAGAAATTTTCATACCCCCAAAAATGTCTAAATCTGTCAATATCTCCTAAACTACAATACCTAGGAATACGCCGATAGGCTCATTCGATGTAACTTTCGGAGTGCTACAATCTGGTAGCGGAGTTGTAGCTGTAGGCCTTCGGGAACATAGAAAAATCTTGGTCGAATTGAACTTTTCAGAAATTTTCATACCCCCCAAAATGTCTAAATCTGTCAATATCTCCTAAACTACAATACCTAGGAATACGCCGATAGGCTCATTCGATGTAACTTTCGGAGTGCTACAATCTGGTAGCGGAGTTGTAGCTGTAGGCCTTCGGGAACATAGAAAAATCTTGGTCCAATTGAACTTTTCAGAAATTTTCATACCCCCAAAAATGTCTAAATCTGTCAATATCTCCTAAACTAGAATACCTAGGAATACGCCGATAGGCTCATTCGATGTAACTTTCGGAGTGCTACAATCTGGTAGCGGAGTTGTAGCTGTAGGCTTTCGGAAGCATAGAAAAATCTTGGTCGAATTGAACTTTTCAGAAATTTTCATACCCCCAAAAATGTCTAAATCTGTCAATATCTCCTAAACTACAATACCTAGGAATACGCCGATAGGCTCATTCGATGTAACTTTTGGAGTGCTACAATCTGGTAGCGGAGTTGTAGCTGTAGGCCTTCGGGAACATAGAAAAATCTTGGTCCAATTGAACTTTTCAGAAATTTTCATACCCCCAAAAATGTCTAAATCTGTCAATATCTCCTAAACTACAATACCTAGGAATACGCCGATAGGCTCATTCGATGTAACTTTCGGAGTACTACAATCTGGTAGCGGAGTTGTAGCTGTAGGCCTTCGGGAAAATAGAAAAATCTTGGTCCAATTGAACTTTTCAGAAATTTTCATACCCCCAAAAATGTCTAAATCAGTCAATATCTCCTAAACTACAATACCTAGGAATACGCCGATAGGCTCATTCGATGTAACTTTCGGAGTGCTACAATCTGGTAGCGGAGTTGTAGCTGTAGGCCTTCGGGAACATAGAAAAATCTTGGTCGAATTGAACTTTTCAGAAATTTTCATACCCCCAAAAATGTCTAAATCTGTCAATATCTCCTAAACTACAATACCCAGGAATACGCCGATAGGCTCATTCGATGTAACTTTCGGAGTGCTACAATCTGGTAGCGGAGTTGTAGCTGTAGGCCTTCGGGAACATAGAAAAATCTTGGTCGAATTGAACTTTTCAGAAATTTTCATACCCCCAAAAATGTCTAAATCTGTCAATATCTCCTAAACTACAATACCTAGGAATACGCCGATAGGCTCATTCGATGTAACTTTCGGAGTGCTACAATCTGGTAGCGGAGTTGTAGCTGTAGGCCTTCGGGAACATAGAAAAATCTTGGTCCAATTGAACTTTTCAGAAATTTTCATACCCCCAAAAATGTCTAAATCTGTCAATATCTCCTAAACTACAATACCTAGGAATACGCCGATAGGCTCATTCGATGTAACTTTCGGAGTGCTACAATCTGGTAGCGGAGTTGTAGCTGTAGGCCTTCGGGAACATAGAAAAATCTTGGTCGAATTGAACTTTTCAGAAATTTTCATACCCCCAAAAATGTCTAAATCTGTCAATATCTCCTAAACTAGAATACCTAGGAATACGCCGATAGGCTCATTCGATGTAACTTTCGGAGTGCTACAATCTGGTAGCGGAGTTGTAGCTGTAGGCTTTCGGGAGCATAGAAAAATCTTGGTCGAATTGAACTTTTCAGAAATTTTCATACCCCCAAAAATGTCTAAATCTGTCAATATCTCCTAAACTACAATACCTAGGAATACGCCGATAGGCTCATTCGATGTAACTTTTGGAGTGCTACAATCTGGTAGCGGAGTTGTAGCTGTAGGCCTTCGGGAACATAGAAAAATCTTGGTCCAATTGAACTTTTCAGAAATTTTCATACCCCCAAAAATGTCTAAATCTGTCAATATCTCCTAAACTACAATACCTAGGAATACGCCGATAGGCTCATTCGATGTAACTTTCGGAGTACTACAATCTGGTAGCGGAGTTGTAGCTGTAGGCCTTCGGGAACATAGAAAAATCTTGGTCCAATTGAACTTTTCAGAAATTTTCATACCCCCAAAAATGTCTAAATCAGTCAATATCTCCTAAACTACAATACCTAGGAATACGCCGATAGGCTCATTCGATGTAACTTTCGGAGTGCTACAATCTGGTAGCGGAGTTGTAGCTGTAGGCCTTCGGGAACATAGAAAAATCTTGGTCGAATTGAACTTTTCAGAAATTTTCATACCCCTTAAAAATGTCTAAATCTGTCAATATCTCCTAAACTACAATACCTAGGAATACGCCGATAGGCTCATTCGATGTAACTTTCGGAGTGCTACAATCTGGTAGCGGAGTTGTAGCTGTAGGCCTTCGGGAACATAGAAAAATCTTGGTCGAATTGAACTTTTCAGAAATTTTCATACCCCCAAAAATGTCTAAA
The DNA here is from genome assembly GCF_051294905.1 of Botryllus schlosseri. Taxonomy (NCBI): domain Eukaryota; kingdom Metazoa; phylum Chordata; class Ascidiacea; order Stolidobranchia; family Styelidae; genus Botryllus; species Botryllus schlosseri. Next base: position 261,218 of record NW_027648634.1, read on the forward strand.
TCTGTCAATATCTTCTAAACTACAATACCTAGGAATACGCCGATAGGCTCATTCGATGTAACTTTCGGAGTGCTACAATCTGGTAGCGGAGTTGTAGCTGTAGGCCTTCGGGAACATAGAAAAATCTTGGTCCAATTGAACTTTTCAGAAATTTTCATACCCCCAAAAATGTCTAAATCTGTCAATATCTCCTAAACTACAATACCTAGGAATACGCCGATAGGCTCATTCGATGTAACTTTCGGAGTGCTACAATCTGGTAGCGGAGTTGTAGCTGTAGGCCTTCGGGAACATAGAAAAATCTTGGTCGAATTGAACTTTTCAGAAATTTTCATACCCCCAAAAATGTCTAAATCTGTCAATATCTCCTAAACTACAATACCTAGGAATACGCCGATAGGCTCATTCGATGTAACTTTCGGAGTGCTACAATCTGGTAGCGGAGTTGTAGCTGTAGGCCTTCGGGAACATAGAAAAATCTTGGTCGAATTGAACTTTTCAGAAATTTTCATACCCCCAAAAATGTCTAAATCTGTCAATATCTCCTAAACTACAATACCTAGGAATACGCCGATAGGCTCATTCGATGTAACTTTCGGAGTGCTACAATCTGGTAGCGGAGTTGTAGCGGTAGGCCTTCGGGAACATAGAAAAATCTTGGTCCAATTGAACTTTTCAGAAATTTTCATACCCCCAAAAATGTCTAAATCTGTCAATATCTCCTAAACTACAATACCTAGGAAAACGCCGATAGGCTCATTCGATGTAACTTTCGGAGTGCTACAATCTGGTAGCGGAGTTGTAGCGGTAGGCCTTCGGGAACATAGAAAAATCTTGGTCGAATTGAACTTTTCAGAAATTTTCATACCCCCAAAAATGTCTAAATCTGTCAATATCTCCTAAACTACAATACCTAGGAATACGCCGATAGGCTCATTTGATGTAACTTTCGGAGTGCTACAATCTGGTAGCGGAGTTGTAGCTGTAGGCCTTCGGGAACATAGAAAAATATTGGTCGAATTGAACTTTTCAGAAATTTTCATACCCCCAAAAATGTCCAAATCTGTCAATATCTCCTAAACTACAATACCTAGGAATACGCCGATAGGCTCATTCGATGTAACTTTCGGAGTGCTACAATCTGGTAGCGGAGTTGTAGCTGTAGGCCTTCGGGAACATAGAAAAATCTTGGTCCAATTGAACTTTTCAGAAATTTTCATACCCCCAAAAATGTCTAAATCTGTCAATATCTCCTAAACTACAATACCTAGGAATACGCCGATAGGCTCATTCGATGTAACTTTCGGAGTGCTACAATCTGGTAGCGGAGTTGTAGCTGTAGGCCTTCGGGAACATAGAAAAATCTTGGTCGAATTGAACTTTTCAGAAATTTTCATACCCCCAAAAATGTCTAAATCTGTCAATATCTCCTAAACTACAATACCTAGGAATACGCCGATAGGCTCATTCGATGTAACTTTCGGAGTGCTACAATCTGGTAGCGGAGTTGTAGCTGTAGGCCTTCGGGAAAATAGAAAAATCTTGGTCGAATTGAACTTTTCAGAAATTTTCATACCCCCAAAAATGTCTAAATCTGTCAATATCTCCTAAACTACAATACCTAGGAATACGCCGATAGGCTCATTCGATGTAACTTTCGGAGTGCTACAATCTGGTAGCGGAGTTGTAGCTGTAGGCCTTCGGGAAAATAGAAAAATCTTGGTCGAATTGAACTTTTCAGAAATTTTCATACCCCCAAAAATGTCTAAATCTGTCAATATCTCCTAAACTACAATACCTAGGAATACGCCGATAGGCTCATTCGATGTAACTTTCGGAGTGCTACAATCTGGTAGCGGAGTTGTAGCTGTAGGCCTTCGGGAACATAGAAAAATCTTGGTCGAATTGAACTTTTCAGAAATTTTCATACCCCCAAAAATGTCTAAATCTGTCAATATCTCCTAAACTACAATACCTAGGAATACGCCGATAGGCTCATTCGATGTAACTTTCGGAGTGCTACAATCTGGTAGCGGAGTTGTAGCTGTAGGCCTTCGGGAACATAGAAAAATCTTGGTCGAATTGAACTTTTCAGAAATTTTCATACCCCCAAAAATGTCCAAATCTGTCAATATCTCCTAAACTACAATACCTAGGAATACGCCGATAGGCTCATTCGATGTAACTTTCAGAATGCTACAATCTGGTAGCGGAGTTGTAGCTGTAGGCCTTCGGGAACATAGAAAAATCTTGGTCGAATTGAACTTTTCAGAAATTTTCATACCCCCAAAAATGTCTAAATCTGTCAATATCTCCTAAACTACAATACCTAGGAATACGCCGATAGGCTCATTTGATGTAACTTTCGGAGTGCTACAATCTGGTAGCGGAGTTGTAGCTGTAGGCCTTCGGGAACATAGAAAAATCTTGGTCCAATTGAACTTTTCAGAAATTTTCATACCCCCAAAAATGTCTAAATCTGTCAATATCTCCTAAACTACAATACCTAGGAATACGCCGATAGGCTCATTCGATCTAACTTTCGGAGTGCTACAATCTGGTAGCGGAGTTGTAGCTGTAGGCCTTCGGGAACATAGAAAAATCTTGGTCGAATTGAACTTTTCAGAAATTTTCATACCCCCAAAAATGTCTAAATCTGTCAATATCTCCTAAACTACAATACCTAGGAATACGCCGATAGGCTCATTTGATGTAACTTTCGGAGTGCTACAATCTGGTAGCGGAGTTGTAGCTGTAGGCCTTCGGGAACATAGAAAAATCTTGGTCGAATTGAACTTTTCAGAAATTTTCATACCCCCAAAAATGTCCAAATCTGTCAATATCTCCTAAACTACAATACCTAGGAATACGCCGATAGGCTCATTCGATGTAACTTTCGGAGTGCTACAATCTGGTAGCGGAGTTGTAGCTGTAGGCCTTCGGGAACATAGAAAAATCTTGGTCCAATTGAACTTTTCAGAAATTTTCATACCCCCAAAAATGTCTAAATCTGTCAATATCTCCTAAACTACAATACCTAGGAATACGCCGATAGGCTCATTCGATGTAACTTTCGGAGTGCTACAATCTGGTAGCGGAGTTGTAGCTGTAGGCCTTCGGGAACATAGAAAAATCTTGGTCGAATTGAACTTTTCAGAAATTTTCATACCCCCAAAAATGTCTAAATCTGTCAATATCTCCTAAACTACAATACCTAGGAATACGCCGATAGGCTCATTCGATGTAACTTTCGGAGTGCTACAATCTGGTAGCGGAGTTGTAGCTGTAGGCCTTCGGGAAAATAGAAAAATCTTGGTCGAATTGAACTTTTCAGAAATTTTCATACCCCCAAAAATGTCTAAATCTGTCAATATCTCCTAAACTACAATACCTAGGAATACGCCGATAGGCTCATTCGATGTAACTTTCGGAGTGCTACAATCTGGTAGCGGAGCGGAGAGCTACCAGATTGTAGCATTCCGAAAGTTACATCGAATGAGCCTATCGGCGTATTCCTAGGTATTGTAGTTTAGGAGATATTGACAGATTTGGACATTTTTGGGGGTATGAAAATTTCTGAAAAGTTCAATTCGACCAAGATTTTTCTATGTTCCCGAAGGCCTACAGCTACAACTCCGCTACCGTATTCCTAGGTATTGTAGTTTAGGAGATATTGACGGATTTAGACATTTTTGGGGGTATGAAAATTTCTGAAAAGTTCAATTGGACCAAGATTTTTCTGTGTTCCCGAAGGCCTACAGCTACAACTCCGCTACCAGATTGTAGCACTCCGAAAGTTACATCGAATGAGCCTATCGGCGTATTCCTAGGTATTGTAGTTTAGGAGATATTGACAGATTTAGACATTTTTGGGGGTATGAAAATTTCTGAAAAGTTCAATTCGACCAAGATTTTTCTATGTTCCCGAAGGCCTACAGCTACAACTCCGCTACCAGATTGTAGCACTCCGAAAGTTACATCGAATGAGCCTATCGGCGTATTCCTAGGTATTGTAGTTTAGGAGATATTGACAGATTTAGACATTTTTGGGGGTATGAAAATTTCTGAAAAGTTCAATTGGACCAAGATTTTTCTATGTTCCCGAAGGCCTACAGCTACAACTCCGCTACCAGATTGTAGCACTCCGAAAGTTACATCGAATGAGCCTATCGGCGTATTCCTAGGTATTGTAGTTTAGGAGATATTGACAGATTTAGACATTTTTGGGGGTATGAAAATTTCTGAAAAGTTCAATTCGACCAAGATTTTTCTATGTTCCCGAAGGCCTACAGCTACAACTCCGCTACCAGATTGTAGCACTCCGAAAGTTACATCGAATGAGCCTATCGGCGTATTCCTAGGTATTGTAGTTTAGGAGATATTGACAGATTTAGACATTTTTGGGGGTATGAAAATTTCTGAAAAGTTCAATTGGACCAAGATTTTTCTATGTTCCCGAAGGCCTACAGCTACAACTCCGCTACCAGATTGTAGCACTCCGAAAGTTACATCGAATGAGCCTATCGGCGTATTCCTAGGTATTGTAGTTTAGGAGATATTGACAGATTTAGACATTTTTGGGGGTATGAAAATTTCTGAAAAGTTCAATTCGACCAAGATTTTTCTATGTTCCCGAAGGCCTACAGCTACAACTCCGCTACCAGATTGTAGCACTCCGAAAGTTACATCGAATGAGCCTATCGGCGTATTCCTAGGTATTGTAGTTTAGGAGATATTGACAGATTTAGACATTTTTGGGGGTATGAAAATTTCTGAAAAGTTCAATTCGACCAAGATTTTTCTATGTTCCCGAAGGCCTACAGCTACAACTCCGCTACCAGATTGTAGCACTCCGAAAGTTACATCGAATGAGCCTATCGGCGTATTCCTAGGTATTGTAGTTTAGGAGATATTGACAGATTTAGACATTTTTGGGGGTATGAAAATTTCTGAAAAGTTCAATTCGACCAAGATTTTTCTATTTTCCCGAAGGCCTACAGCTACAACTCCGCTACCAGATTGTAGCACTCCGAAAGTTACATCGAATGAGCCTATCGGCGTATTCCTAGGTATTGTAGTTTAGGAGATATTGACAGATTTAGACATTTTTGGGGGTATGAAAATTTCTGAAAAGTTCAATTCGACCAAGATTTTTCTATTTTCCCGAAGGCCTACAGCTACAACTCCGCTACCAGATTGTAGCACTCCGAAAGTTACATCGAATGAGCCTATCGGCGTATTCCTAGGTATTGTAGTTTAGGAGATATTGACAGATTTAGACATTTTTGGGGGTATGAAAATTTCTGAAAAGTTCAATTCGACCAAGATTTTTCTATGTTCCCGAAGGCCTACAGCTACAACTCCGCTACCAGATTGTAGCACTCCGAAAGTTACATCGAATGAGCCTATCGGCGTATTCCTAGGTATTGTAGTTTAGGAGATATTGACAGATTTAGACATTTTTGGGGGTATGAAAATTTCTGAAAAGTTCAATTGGACCAAGATTTTTCTATGTTCCCGAAGGCCTACAGCTACAACTCCGCTACCAGATTGTAGCACTCCGAAAGTTACATCGAATGAGCCTATCGGCGTATTCCTAGGTATTGTAGTTTAGGAGATATTGACAGATTTGGACATTTTTGGGGGTATGAAAATTTCTGAAAAGTTCAATTCGACCAAGATTTTTCTATGTTCCCGAAGGCCTACAGCTACAACTCCGCTACCAGATTGTAGCACTCCGAAAGTTACATCAAATGAGCCTATCGGCGTATTCCTAGGTATTGTAGTTTAGGAGATATTGACAGATTTGGACATTTTTGGGGGTATGAAAATTTCTGAAAAGTTCAATTCGACCAAGATTTTTCTATGTTCCCGAAGGCCTACAGCTACAACTCCGCTACCAGATTGTAGCACTCCGAAAGTTACATCAAATGAGCCTATCGGCGTATTCCTAGGTATTGTAGTTTAGGAGATATTGACAGATTTAGACATTTTTGGGGGTATGAAAATTTCTGAAAAGTTCAATTCGACCAAGATTTTTCTATGTTCCCGAAGGCCTACAGCTACAACTCCGCTACCAGATTGTAGCACTCCGAAAGTTAGATCGAATGAGCCTATCGGCGTATTCCTAGGTATTGTAGTTTAGGAGATATTGACAGATTTAGACATTTTTGGGGGTATGAAAATTTCTGAAAAGTTCAATTGGACCAAGATTTTTCTATGTTCCCGAAGGCCTACAGCTACAACTCCGCTACCAGATTGTAGCACTCCGAAAGTTACATCGAATGAGCCTATCGGCGTATTCCTAGGTATTGTAGTTTAGGAGATATTGACAGATTTGGACATTTTTGGGGGTATGAAAATTTCTGAAAAGTTCAATTCGACCAAGATTTTTCTATGTTCCCGAAGGCCTACAGCTACAACTCCGCTACCAGATTGTAGCACTCCGAAAGTTACATCGAATGAGCCTATCGGCGTATTCCTAGGTATTGTAGTTTAGGAGATATTGACAGATTTGGACATTTTTGGGGGTATGAAAATTTCTGAAAAGTTCAATTCGACCAAGATTTTTCTATGTTCCCGAAGGCCTACAGCTACAACTCCGCTACCAGATTGTAGCACTCCGAAAGTTACATCGAATGAGCCTATCGGCGTATTCCTAGGTATTGTAGTTTAGGAGATATTGACAGATTTAGACATTTTTGTGGGTATGAAAATTTCTGAAAAGTTCAATTGGACCAAGATTTTTCTATGTTCCCGAAGGCCTACAGCTGCAACTCCGCTACCAGATTGTAGCACTCCGAAAGTTACATCGAATGAGCCTATCGGCGTATTCCTAGGTATTGTAGTTTAGGAGATATTGACAGATTTAGACATTTTTGGGGGTATGAAAATTTCTGAAAAGTTCAATTGGACCAAGATTTTTCTATGTTCCCGAAGGCCTACAGCTACAACTCCGCTACCAGATTGTAGCACTCCGAAAGTTACATCGAATGAGCCTATCGGCGTATTCCTAGGTATTGTAGTTTAGGAGATATTGACAGATTTGGACATTTTTGGGGGTATGAAAATTTCTGAAAAGTTCAATTCGACCAAGATTTTTCTATTTTCCCGAAGGCCTACAGCTACAACTCCGCTACCAGATTGTAGCACTCCGAAAGTTACATCGAATGAGCCTATCGGCGTATTCCTAGGTATTGTAGTTTAGGAGATATTGACAGATTTAGACATTTTTGGGGGTATGAAAATTTCTGAAAAGTTCAATTCGACCAAGATTTTTCTATGTTCCCGAAGGCCTACAGCTACAACTCCGCTACCAGATTGTAGCACTCCGAAAGTTACATCGAATGAGCCTATCGGCGTATTCCTAGGTTTTGTAGTTTAGGAGATATTGACAGATTTAGACATTTTTGGGGGTATGAAAATTTCTGAAAAGTTCAATTCGACCAAGATTTTTCTATGTTCCCGAAGGCCTACAGCTACAACTCCGCTACCAGATTGTAGCACTCCGAAAGTTACATCGAATGAGCCTATCGGCGTATTCCTAGGTATTGTAGTTTAGGAGATATTGACAGATTTAGACATTTTTGGGGGTATGAAAATTTCTGAAAAGTTCAATTGGACCAAGATTTTTCTATGTTCCCGAAGGCCTACAGCTACAACTCCGCTACCAGATTGTAGCACTCCGAAAGTTACATCGAATGAGCCTATCGGCGTATTCCTAGGTATTGAAGTTTAGGAGATATTGACAGATTTAGACATTTTTGGGGGTATGAAAATTTTTGAAAAGTTCAATTCGACCAAGATTTTTCTATGTTCCCGAAGGCCTACAGCTACAACTCCGCTACCAGATTGTAGCACTCCGAAAGTTACATCGAATGAGCCTATCGGCGTATTCCTAGGTATTGTAGTTTAGGAGATATTGACAGATTTAGACATTTTTGGGGGTATGAAAATTTCTGAAAAGTTCAATTGGACCAAGATTTTTCTGTGTTCCCGAAGGCCTACAGCTACAACTCCGCTACCAGATTGTAGCACTCCGAAAGTTACATCGAATGAGCCTATCGGCGTATTCCTAGGTATTGTAGTTTAGGAGATATTGACAGATTTAGACATTTTTGGGGGTATGAAAATTTCTGAAAAGTTCAATTCGACCAAGATTTTTCTATTTTCCCGAAGGCCTACAGCTACAACTCCGCTACCAGATTGTAGCACTCCGAAAGTTACATCGAATGAGCCTATCGGCGTATTCCTAGGTATTGTAGATTAGGAGATATTGACAGATTTAGACATTTTTGGGGGTATGAAAATTTCTGAAAAGTTCAATTCGACCAAGATTTTTCTATATTCCCGAAGGCCTACAGCTACAACTCCGCTACCAGATTGTAGCACTCCGAAAGTTACATCGAATGAGCCTATCGGCGTATTCCTAGGTATTCTAGTTTAGGAGATATTGACAGATTTAGACATGTTTGGGGGTATGAAAATTTCTGAAAAGTTCAATTGGACCAAGATTTTTCTATGTTCCCGAAGGCCTATAGCTACAACTCCGCTACCAGATTGTAGCACTCCGAAAGTTACATCGAATGAGCCTATCGGCGTATTCCTAGGTATTGTAGTTTAGGAGATATTGACAGATTTAGACATTTTTGGGGGTATGAAAATTTATGAAAAGTTCAATTGGACCAAGATTTTTCTATGTTCCCGAAGGCCTACAGCTACAACTCCGCTACCAGATTGTAGCACTCCGAAAGTTACATCGAATGAGCCTATCGGCGTATTCCTAGGTATTGTAGTTTAGGAGATATTGACAGATTTAGACATTTTTGGGGGTATGAAAATTTCTGAAAAGTTCAATTCGACCAAGATTTTTCTATGTTCCCGAAGGCCTACAGCTACAACTCCGCTACCAGATTGTAGCACTCCGAAAGTTACATCGAATGAGCCTATCGGCGTATTCCTAGGTATTCTAGTTTAGGAGATATTGACAGATTTAGACATTTTTGGGGGTATGAAAATTTCTGAAAAGTTCAATTCGACCAAGATTTTTCTATGTTCCCGAAGGCCTACAGCTACAACTCCGCTACCAGATTGTAGCACTCCGAAAGTTACATCGAATGAGCCTATCGGCGTATTCCTAGGTTTTGTAGTTTAGGAGATATTGACAGATTTAGACATTTTTGGGGGTATGAAAATTTCTGAAAAGTTCAATTCGACCAAGATTTTTCTATGTTCCCGAAGGCCTACAGCTACAACTCCGCTACCAGATTGTAGCACTCCGAAAGTTACATCGAATGAGCCTATCGGCGTATTCCTAGGTATTGTAGTTTAGGAGATATTGACAGATTTAGACATTTTTGGGGGTATGAAAATTTCTGAAAAGTTCAATTGGACCAAGATTTTTCTATGTTCCCGAAGGCCTACAGCTACAACTCCGCTACCAGATTGTAGCACTCCGAAAGTTACATCGAATGAGCCTATCGGCGTATTCCTAGGTATTGAAGTTTAGGAGATATTGACAGATTTAGACATTTTTGGGATTATGAAAATTTTTGAAAAGTTCAATTCGACCAAGATTTTTCTATGTTCCCGAAGGCCTACAGCTACAACTCCGCTACCAGATTGTAGCACTCCGAAAGTTACATCGAATGAGCCTATCGGCGTATTCCTAGGTATTGTAGTTTAGGAGATATTGACAGATTTAGACATTTTTGGGGGTATGAAAATTTCTGAAAAGTTCAATTGGACCAAGATTTTTCTGTGTTCCCGAAGGCCTACAGCTACAACTCCGCTACCAGATTGTAGCACTCCGAAAGTTACATCGAATGAGCCTATCGGCGTATTCCTAGGTATTGTAGTTTAGGAGATATTGACAGATTTAGACATTTTTGGGGGTATGAAAATTTCTGAAAAGTTCAATTCGACCAAGATTTTTCTATTTTCCCGAAGGCCTACAGCTACAACTCCGCTACCAGATTGTAGCACTCCGAAAGTTACATCGAATGAGCCTATCGGCGTATTCCTAGGTATTGTAGATTAGGAGATATTGACAGATTTAGACATTTTTGGGGGTATGAAAATTTCTGAAAAGTTCAATTCGACCAAGATTTTTCTATATTCCCGAAGGCCTACAGCTACAACTCCGCTACCAGATTGTAGCACTCCGAAAGTTACATCGAATGAGCCTATCGGCGTATTCCTAGGTATTCTAGTTTAGGAGATATTGACAGATTTAGACATGTTTGGGGGTATGAAAATTTCTGAAAAGTTCAATTGGACCAAGATTTTTCTATGTTCCCGAAGGCCTATAGCTACAACTCCGCTACCAGATTGTAGCACTCCGAAAGTTACATCGAATGAGCCTATCGGCGTATTCCTAGGTATTGTAGTTTAGGAGATATTGACAGATTTAGACATTTTTGGGGGTATGAAAATTTATGAAAAGTTCAATTGGACCAAGATTTTTCTATGTTCCCGAAGGCCTACAGCTACAACTCCGCTACCAGATTGTAGCACTCCGAAAGTTACATCGAATGAGCCTATCGGCGTATTCCTAGGTATTGTAGTTTAGGAGATATTGACAGATTTAGACATTTTTGGGGGTATGAAAATTTCTGAAAAGTTCAATTCGACCAAGATTTTTCTATGTTCCCGAAGGCCTACAGCTACAACTCCGCTACCAGATTGTAGCACTCCGAAAGTTACATCGAATGAGCCTATCGGCGTATTCCTAGGTATTGTAGTTTAGGAGATATTGACAGATTTAGACATTTTTGGGGGTATGAAAATTTCTGAAAAGTTCAATTGGACCAAGATTTTTCTATGTTCCCGAAGGCCTACAGCTACAACTCCGCTACCAGATTGTAGCACTCCGAAAGTTACATCGAATGAGCCTATCGGCGTATTCCTAGGTATTGTAGTTTAGGAGATATTGACAGATTTAGACATTTTTGGGGGTATGAAAATTTTTGAAAAGTTCAATTCGACCAAGATTTTTCTATGTTCCCGAAGGCCTACAGCTACAACTCCGCTACCAGATTGTAGCACTCCGAAAGTTACATCGAATGAGCCTATCGGCGTATTCCTAGGTATTGTAGTTTAGGAGATATTGACAGATTTAGACATTTTTGGGGGTATGAAAATTTCTGAAAAGTTCAATTGGACCAAGATTTTTCTGTGTTCCCGAAGGCCTACAGCTACAACTCCGCTACCAGATTGTAGCACTCCGAAAGTTACATCGAATGAGCCTATCGGCGTATTCCTAGGTATTGTAGTTTAGGAGATATTGACAGATTTAGACATTTTTGGGGGTATGAAAATTTCTGAAAAGTTCAATTCGACCAAGATTTTTCTATTTTCCCGAAGGCCTACAGCTACAACTCCGCTACCAGATTGTAGCACTCCGAAAGTTACATCGAATGAGCCTATCGGCGTATTCCTAGGTATTGTAGATTAGGAGATATTGACAGATTTAGACATTTTTGGGGGTATGAAAATTTCTGAAAAGTTCAATTCGACCAAGATTTTTCTATATTCCCGAAGGCCTACAGCTACAACTCCGCTACCAGATTGTAGCACTCCGAAAGTTACATCGAATGAGCCTATCGGCGTAATCCTAGGTATTCTAGTTTAGGAGATATTGACAGATTTAGACATGTTTGGGGGTATGAAAATTTCTGAAAAGTTCAATTGGACCAAGATTTTTCTATGTTCCCGAAGGCCTATAGCTACAACTCCGCTACCAGATTGTAGCACTCCGAAAGTTACATCGAATGAGCCTATCGGCGTATTCCTAGGTATTGTAGTTTAGGAGATATTGACAGATTTAGACATTTTTGGGGGTATGAAAATTTATGAAAAGTTCAATTGGACCAAGATTTTTCTATGTTCCCGAAGGCCTACAGCTACAACTCCGCTACCAGATTGTAGCACTCCGAAAGTTACATCGAATGAGCCTATCGGCGTATTCCTAGGTATTGTAGTTTAGGAGATATTGACAGATTTAGACATTTTTGGGGTATGAAAATTTCTGAAAAGTTCAATTCGACCAAGATTTTTCTATGTTCCCGAAGGCCTACAGCTACAACTCCGCTACCAGATTGTAGCACTCCGAAAGTTACATCGAATGAGCCTATCGGCGTATTCCTAGGTATTGTAGTTTAGGAGATATTGACAGATTTAGACATTTTTGGGGGTATGAAAATTTCTGAAAAGTTCAATTGGACCAAGATTTTTCTATGTTCCCGAAGGCCTACAGCTACAACTCCGCTACCAGATTGTAGCACTCCGAAAGTTACATCGAATGAGCCTATCGGCGTATTCCTAGGTATTGTAGTTTAGGAGATATTGACAGATTTAGACATTTTTGGGGGTATGAAAATTTCTGAAAAGTTCAATTGGACCAAGATTTTTCTATGTTCCCGAAGGCCTACAGCTACAACTCCGCTACCAGATTGTAGCACTCCGAAAGTTACATCGAATGAGCCTATCGGCGTATTCCTAGGTATTGTAGTTTAGGAGATATTGACAGATTTGGACATTTTTGGGGGTATGAAAATTTCTGAAAAGTTCAATTCGACCAAGATTTTTCTATGTTCCCGAAGGCCTACAGCTACAACTCCGCTACCAGATTGTAGCACTCCGAAAGTTACATCGAATGAGCCTATCGGCGTATTCCTAGGTATTGTAGTTTAGGAGATATCGACAGATTTGGACATTTTTGGGGGTATGAAAATTTCTGAAAAGTTCAATTCGACCAAGATTTTTCTATGTTCCCGAAGGCCTACAGCTACAACTCCGCTACCAGATTGTAGCACTCCGAAAGTTACATCGAATGAGCCTATCGGCGTATTCCTAGGTATTGTAGTTTAGGAGATATTGACAGATTTAGACATTTTTGTGGGTATGAAAATTTCTGAAAAGTTCAATTGGACCAAGATTTTTCTATGTTCCCGAAGGCCTACAGCTACAACTCCGCTACCAGATTGTAGCACTTCGAAAGTTACATCGAATGAGCATATCGGCGTATTCCTAGGTATTGTAGTTTAGGAGATATTGACAGATTTAGACATTTTTGGGGGTATGAAAATTTCTGAAAAGTTCAATTGGACCAAGATTTTTCTATGTTCCCGAAGGCCTACAGCTACAACTCCGCTACCAGATTGTAGCACTCCGAAAGTTACATCGAATGAGCCTATCGGCGTATTCCTAGGTATTGTAGTTTAGGAGATATTGACAGATTTAGACATTTTTGGGGGTATGAAAATTTCTGAAAAGTTCAATTCGACCAAGATTTTTCTATGTTCCCGAAGGCCTACAGCTACAACTCCGCTACCAGATTGTAGCACTCCGAAAGTTACATCGAATGAGCCTATCGGCGTATTCCTAGGTATTGTAGTTTAGGAGATATTGACAGATTTAGACATTTTTGGGGGTATGAAAATTTCTAAAAAGTTCAATTCGACCAAGATTTTTCTATGTTCCCGAAGGCCTACAGCTACAACTCCGCTAACAGATTGTAGCACTCCGAAAGTTACATCGAATGAGCCTATCGGCGTATTCCTAGGTATTGTAGTTTAGGAGATATTGACAGATTTAGACATTTTTGGGGGTATGAAAATTTCTGAAAAGTTCAATTCGACCAAGATTTTTCTATTTTCCCGAAGGCCTACAGCTACAACTCCGCTACCAGATTGTAGCACTCCGAAAGTTACATCGAATGAGCCTATCGGCGTATTCCTAGATATTGTAGTTTAGGAGATATTGACAGATTTAGACATTTTTGGGGGTATGAAAATTTCTGAAAAGTTCAATTCGACCAAGATTTTTCTATGTTCCCGAAGGCCTACAGCTACAACTCCGCTACCAGATTGTAGCACTCCGAAAGTTACATCGAATGAGCCTATCGGCGTATTCCTAGGTATTGTAGTTTAGGAGATATTGACAGATTTAGACATTTTTGGGGGTATGAAAATTTCTGAAAAGTTCAATTGGACCAAGATTTTTCTATGTTCCCGAAGGCCTACAGCTACAACTCCGCTACCAGATTGTAGCACTCCGAAAGTTACATCGAATGAGCCTATCGGCGTATTCCTAGGTATTGTAGATTAGGAGATATTGACAGATTTGGACATTTTTGGGGGTATGAAAATTTCTGAAAAGTTCAATTCGACCAAGATTTTTCTATGTTCCCGAAGGCCTACAGCTACAACTCCGCTACCAGATTGTAGCACTCCGAAAGTTACATCAAATGAGCCTATCGGCGTATTCCTAGGTATTGTAGTTTAGGAGATATTGACAGATTTGGACATTTTTGGGGGTATGAAAATTTCTGAAAAGTTCAATTCGACCAAGATTTTTCTATGTTCCCGAAGGCCTACAGCTACAACTCCGCTACCAGATTGTAGCACTCCGAAAGTTACATCAAATGAGCCTATCGGCGTATTCCTAGGTATTGTAGTTTAGGAGATATTGACAGATTTAGACATTTTTGGGGGTATGAAAATTTCTGAAAAGTTCAATTCGACCAAGATTTTTCTATGTTCCCGAAGGCCTACAGCTACAACTCCGCTACCAGATTGTAGCACTCCGAAAGTTAGATCGAATGAGCCTATCGGCGTATTCCTAGGTATTGTAGTTTAGGAGATATTGACAGATTTAGACATTTTTGGGGGTATGAAAATTTCTGAAAAGTTCAATTGGACCAAGATTTTTCTATGTTCCCGAAGGCCTACAGCTACAACTCCGCTACCAGATTGTAGCACTCCGAAAGTTACATCAAATGAGCCTATCGGCGTATTCCTAGGTATTGTAGTTTAGGAGATATTGACAGATTTAGACATTTTTGGGGGTATGAAAATTTCTGAAAAGTTCAATTCGACCAAGATTTTTCTATGTTCCCGAAGGCCTACAGCTACAACTCCGCTACCAGATTGTAGCATTCCGAAAGTTACATCGAATGAGCCTATCGGCGTATTCCTAGGTATTGTAGTTTAGGAGATATTGACAGATTTGGACATTTTTGGGGGTATGAAAATTTCTGAAAAGTTCAATTCGACCAAGATTTTTCTATGTTCCCGAAGGCCTACAGCTACAACTCCGCTACCAGATTGTAGCACTCCGAAAGTTACATCGAATGAGCCTATCGGCGTATTCCTAGGTATTGTAGTTTAGGAGATATTGACAGATTTAGACATTTTTGGGGGTATGAAAATTTCTGAAAAGTTCAATTCGACCAAGATTTTTCTATGTTCCCGAAGGCCTACAGCTACAACTCCGCTACCAGATTGTAGCACTCCGAAAGTTACATCGAATGAGCCTATCGGCGTATTCCTAGGTATTGTAGTTTAGGAGATATTGACAGATTTAGACATTTTTGGGAGTATGAAAATTTCTGAAAAGTTCAATTCGACCAAGATTTTTCTATTTTCCCGAAGGCCTACAGCTACAACTCCGCTACCAGATTGTAGCACTCCGAAAGTTACATCGAATGAGCCTATCGGCGTATTCCTAGGTATTGTAGTTTAGGAGATATTGACAGATTTAGACATTTTTGGGGGTATGAAAATTTCTGAAAAGTTCAATTCGACCAAGATTTTTCTATTTTCCCGAAGGCCTACAGCTACAACTCCGCTACCAGATTGTAGCACTCCGAAAGTTACATCGAATGAGCCTATCGGCGTATTCCTAGGTATTGTAGTTTAGGAGATATTGACAGATTTAGACATTTTTGGGGGTATGAAAATTTCTGAAAAGTTCAATTCGACCAAGATTTTTCTATGTTCCCGAAGGCCTACAGCTACAACTCCGCTACCAGATTGTAGCACTCCGAAAGTTACATCGAATGAGCCTATCGGCGTATTCCTAGGTATTGTAGTTTAGGAGATATTGACAGATTTAGACATTTTTGGGGGTATGAAAATTTCTGAAAAGTTCAATTGGACCAAGATTTTTCTATGTTCCCGAAGGCCTACAGCTACAACTCCGCTACCAGATTGTAGCACTCCGAAAGTTACATCGAATGAGCCTATCGGCGTATTCCTAGGTATTGTAGTTTAGGAGATATTGACAGATTTGGACATTTTTGGGGGTATGAAAATTTCTGAAAAGTTCAATTCGACCAAGTTTTTCTATGTTCCCGAAGGCCTACAGCTACAACTCCGCTACCAGATTGTAGCACTCCGAAAGTTACATCAAATGAGCCTATCGGCGTATTCCTAGGTATTGTAGTTTAGGAGATATTGACAGATTTAGACATTTTTGGGGGTATGAAAATTTCTGAAAAGTTCAATTCGACCAAGATTTTTCTATGTTCCCGAAGGCCTACAGCTACAACTCCGCTACCAGATTGTAGCACTCCGAAAGTTAGATCGAATGAGCCTATCGGCGTATTCCTAGGTATTGTAGTTTAGGAGATATTGACAGATTTAGACATTTTTGGGGGTATGAAAATTTCTGAAAAGTTCAATTGGACCAAGATTTTTCTATGTTCCCGAAGGCCTACAGCTACAACTCCGCTACCAGATTGTAGCACTCCGAAAGTTACATCAAATGAGCCTATCGGCGTATTCCTAGGTATTGTAGTTTAGGAGATATTGACAGATTTAGACATTTTTGGGGGTATGAAAATTTCTGAAAAGTTCAATTCGACCAAGATTTTTCTATGTTCCCGAAGGCCTACAGCTACAACTCCGCTACCAGATTGTAGCATTCCGAAAGTTACATCGAATGAGCCTATCGGCGTATTCCTAGGTATTGTAGTTTAGGAGATATTGACAGATTTGGACATTTTTGGGGGTATGAAAATTTCTGAAAAGTTCAATTCGACCAAGATTTTTCTATGTTCCCGAAGGCCTACAGCTACAACTCCGCTACCAGATTGTAGCACTCCGAAAGTTACATCGAATGAGCCTATCGGCGTATTCCTAGGTATTGTAGTTTAGGAGATATTGACAGATTTAGACATTTTTGGGGGTATGAAAATTTCTGAAAAGTTCAATTCGACCAAGATTTTTCTATGTTCCCGAAGGCCTACAGCTACAACTCCGCTACCAGATTGTAGCACTCCGAAAGTTACATCGAATGAGCCTATCGGCGTATTCCTAGGTATTGTAGTTTATGAGATATTGACAGATTTAGACATTTTTGGGGGTATGAAAATTTCTGAAAAGTTCAATTCGACCAAGATTTTTCTATTTTCCCGAAGGCCTACAGCTACAACTCCGCTACCAGATTGTAGCACTCCGAAAGTTACATCGAATGAGCCTATCGGCGTATTCCTAGGTATTGTAGTTTAGGAGATATTGACAGATTTAGACATTTTTGGGGGTATGAAAATTTCTGAAAAGTTCAATTCGACCAAGATTTTTCTATTTTCCCGAAGGCCTACAGCTACAACTCCGCTACCAGATTGTAGCACTCCAAAAGTTACATCGAATGAGCCTATCGGCGTATTCCTAGGTATTGTAGTTTAGGAGATATTGACAGATTTAGACATTTTTGGGGGTATGAAAATTTCTGAAAAGTTCAATTCGACCAAGATTTTTCTATGTTCCCGAAGGCCTACAGCTACAACTCCGCTACCAGATTGTAGCACTCCGAAAGTTACATCGAATGAGCCTATCGGCGTATTCCTAGGTATCGTAGTTTAGGAGATATTGACAGATTTAGACATTTTTGGGGGTATGAAAATTTCTGAAAAGTTCAATTGGACCAAGATTTTTCTATGTTCCCGAAGGCCTACAGCTACAACTCCGCTACCAGATTGTAGCACTCCGAAAGTTACATCGAATGAGCCTATCGGCGTATTCCTAGGTATTGTAGTTTAGGAGATATTGACAGATTTGGACATTTTTGGGGGTATGAAAATTTCTGAAAAGTTCAATTCGACCAAGATTTTTCTATGTTCCCGAAGGCCTACAGCTACAACTCCGCTACCAGATTGTAGCACTCCGAAAGTTACATCAAATGAGCCTATCGGCGTATTCCTAGGTATTGTAGTTTAGGAGATATTGACAGATTTAGACATTTTTGGGGGTATGAAAATTTCTGAAAAGTTCAATTCGACCAAGATTTTTCTATGTTCCCGAAGGCCTACAGCTACAACTCCGCTACCAGATTGTAGCACTCCGAAAGTTAGATCGAATGAGCCTATCGGCGTATTCCTAGGTATTGTAGTTTAGGAGATATTGACAGATTTAGACATTTTTGGGGGTATGAAAATTTCTGAAAAGTTCAATTGGACCAAGATTTTTCTATGTTCCCGAAGGCCTACAGCTACAACTCCGCTACCAGATTGTAGCACTCCGAAACTTACATCGAATGAGCCTATCGGCGTATTCCTAGGTATTGTAGTTTAGGAGATATTGACAGATTTAGACATTTTTTATGGTATGAAAATTTCTGAAAAGTTCAATTCGACCAAGATTTTTCTATGTTCCCGAAGGCCTACAGCTACAACTCCGCTACCAGATTGTAGCACTCCGAAAGTTACATCGAATGAGCTTATCGGCGTATTCCTAGGTATTGTAGTTTAGGAGATATTGACAGATTTAGACATTTTTGGGGGTATGAAAATTTCTGAAAAGTTCAATTCGACCAAGATTTTTCCATGTTCCCGAAGGCCTACAGCTACAACTCCGCTACCAGATTGTAGCACTCCGAAAGTTACATCGAATGAGCCTATCGGCGTATTCCTAGGTATTGTAGTTTAGGAGATATTGACAGATTTAGACATTTTTGGGGGTATGAAAATTTCTGAAAAGTTCAATTGGACCAAGATTTTTCTATGTTCCCGGAAGCCTACAGCTACAACTCCGCTACCAGATTGTAGCACTCCGAAAGTTACATCGAATGAGCCTATCGGCGTATTCCTAGGTACATGTATTGTAGTTTAGGAGATATTGACAGATTTAGACATTTTTGGGGGTATGAAAATTTCTGAAAAGTTCAATTCGACCAAGATTTTTCTATGTTCCCGAAGGCCTACAGCTACAACTCCGCTACCAGATTGTAGCACTCCGAAAGTTACATCGAATGAGCCTATCGGCGTATTCCTAGGTATTGTAGTTTAGGAGATATTGACAGATTTAGACATTTTTGGGGGTATGAAAATTTCTGAAAAGTTCAATTCGACCAAGATTTTTCTATGTTCCCGAAGGCCTACAGCTACAACTCCGCTACCAGATTGTAGCACTCCGAAAGTTACATCGAATGAGCCTATCGGCGTATTCCTAGGTATTGTAGTTTAGGAGATATTGACAGATTTAGACATTTTTGAGGGTATGAAAATTTCTGAAAAGTTCAATTCGACCACGATTTTTCTATTTTCCCGAAGGCCTACAGCTACAACTCCGCTACCAGATTGTAGCACTCCGAAAGTTACATCGAATGAGCCTATCGGCGTATTCCTAGGTATTGTAGTTTAGGAGATATTGACAGATTTAGACATTTTTGGGGGTATGAAAATTTCTGAAAAGTTCAATTCGACCAAGATTTTTCTATGTTCCCGAAGGCCTACAGCTACAACTCCGCTACCAGATTGTAGCACTCCGAAAGTTACATCGAATGAGCCTATCGGCGTATTCCTAGGTATTGTAGTTTAGGAGATATTGACAGATTTAGACATTTTTGGGGGTATGAAAATTTCTGAAAAGTTCAATTGGACCAAGATTTTTCTATGTTCCCGAAGGCCTACAGCTACAACTCCGCTACCAGATTGTAGCACTCCGAAAGTTACATCGAATGAGCCTATCGGCGTATTCCTAGGTATTGTAGTTTAGGAGATATTGACAGATTTAGACATTTTTGGGGGTATGAAAATTTCTGAAAAGTTCAATTCGACCAAGAATTTTCTATGCTCCCGAAGGCCTACAGCTACAACTCCGCTACCAGATTGTAGCACTCCGAAAGTTACATCGAATGAGCCTATCGGCGTATTCCTAGGTATTGTAGTTTAGGAGATATTGACAGATTTAGACATTTTTAGAGGTATGAAAATTTCTGAAAAGTTCAATTGGACCAAGATTTTTCTATGTTCCCGAAGGCCTACAGCTACAACTCCGCTACCAGATTGTAGCACTCCGAAAGTTACATCGAATGAGCCTATCGGCGTATTCCTAGGTATTGTAGTTTAGGAGATATTGACAGATTTAGACATTTTTGGGGGTATGAAAATTTCTGAAAAGTTCAATTGGACCAAGATTTTTCTATGTTCCCGAAGGCCTACAGCTACAACTCCGCTACCAGATTGTAGCACTCCGAAAGTTACATCGAATGAGCCTATCGGCGTATTCCTAGGTATTGTAGTTTAGGAGATATTGACAGATTTAGACATTTTTGGGGGTATGAAAATTTCTGAAAAGTTCAATTCGACCAAGATTTTTCTATGTTCCCGAAGGCCTACAGCTACAACTCCGCTACCAGATTGTAGCACTCCGAAAGTTACATCGAATGAGCCTATCGGCGTATTCCTAGGTATTGTAGTTTAGGAGATATTGACAGATTTAGACATTTTTGGGGGTATGAAAATTTCTGAAAAGTTCAATTCGACCAAGATTTTCTATGTTCCCGAAGGCCTACAGCTACAACTCCGCTACCAGATTGTAGCAATCCGAAAGTTTCGTCGAATGAGCCTATCGGCGTATTCCTAGGTATTGTAGTTTAGGAGATATTGACAGATTTAGACATTTTTGGGGGTATGAAAATTTCTGAAAAGTTCAATTCGACCAAGATTTTTCTATGTTCCCGAAGGCCTGCAGCTACAACTCCGCTACCAGATTGTAGCACTCCGAAAGTTACATCGAATGAGCCTATCGGCGTATTCCTAGGTATTGTAGTTTAGGAGATATTGACAGATTTAGACATTTTTGGGGGTATGAAAATTTCTGAAAAGTTCAATTGGACCAAGATTTTCCTATGTTCCCGAAGGCCTACTGCTACAACTCCGCTACCAGATTGTAGCACTCCGAAAGTTACATCGAATGAGCCTATCGGCGTATTCCTAGGTATTGTAGTTTAGGAGATATTGACAAATTTAGACATTTTTGGGGGTATGAAAATTTCTGAAAAGTTCAATTCGACCAAGATTTTTCTATGTTCCCGAAGGCCTACAGCTACAACTCCGCTACCAGATTGTAGCACTCCGAAAGTTACATCGAATGAGCCTATCGCCGTATTCCCAGGTATTGTAGTTTAGGAGATATTGACAGATTTAGACATTTTTGGGGGTATGAAAATTTCTGAAAAGTTCAATTCGACCAAGATTTTTCTATGTTCCCGAAGGCCTGCAGCTACAACTCCGCTACCAGATTGTAGCACTCCGAAAGTTACATCGAATGAGCCTATCGGCGTATTCCTAGGTATTGTAGTTTAGGAGATATTGACAGATTTAGACATTTTTGGGGGTATGAAAATTTCTGAAAAGTTCAATTGGACCAAGATTTTCCTATGTTCCCGAATTACTGCTACAACTCCGCTACCAGATTGTAGCACTCCGAAAGTTACATCGAATGAGCCTATCGGCGTATTCCTAGGTATTGTAGTTTAGGAGATATTGACAAATTTAGACATTTTTGGGGGTATGAAAATTTCTGAAAAGTTCAATTCGACCAAGATTTTTCTATGTTCCCGAAGGCCTACAGCTACAACTCCGCTACCAGATTGTAGCACTCCGAAAGTTACATCGAATGAGCCTATCGCCGTATTCCCAGGTATTGTAGTTTAGGAGATATTGACAGATTTAGACATTTTTGGGGGTATGAAAATTTCTGAAAAGTTCAATTCGACCAAGATTTTTCTATGTTCCCGAAGGCCTACAGCTACAACTCCGCTACCAGATTGTAGCACTCCGAAAGTTACATCGAATGAGCCTATCGGCGTATTCCTAGGTATTGTAGTTTAGGAGATATTGACAGATTTAGACATTTTTGGGGGTATGAAAATTTCTGAAAAGTTCAATTGGACCAAGATTTTTCTATGTTCCCGAAGGCCTACAGCTACAACTCCGCTACCAGATTGTAGCACTCCGAAAGTTACATCGAATGAGCCTATCGCCGTATTCCTAGGTATTGTAGTTTAGGAGATATTGACAGATTTAGACATTTTTGGGGGTATGAAAATTTCTGAAAAGTTCAATTCGACCAAGATTTTTCTATGTTCCCGAAGGCCTACAGCTACAACTCCGCTACCAGATTGTAGCACTCCGAAAGTTACATCGAATGAGCCTATCGGCGTATTCCTAGGTATTGTAGTTTAGGAGATATTGACAGATTTAGACATTTTTGGGGGTATGAAAATTTCTGAAAAGTTCAATTCGACCAAGATTTTTCTATGTTCCCGAAGGCCTACAGCTACAACTCCGCTACCAGATTGTAGCACTCCGAAAGTTACATCGAATGAGCCTATCGGCGTATTCCTAGGTATTGTAGTTTAGGAGATATTGACAGATTTGGACATTTTTGGGGGTATGAAAATTTCTGAAAAGTTCAATTCGACCAAGATTTTTCTATGTTCCCGAAGGCCTACAGCTACAACTCCGCTACCAGATTGTAGCACTCCGAAAGTTACATCGAATGAGCCCCCTATCGGCGTATTCCTAGGTATTGTAGTTTAGGAGATATTGACAGATTTGGACATTTTTGGGGGTATGAAAATTTCTGAAAAGTTCAATTCGACCAAGATTTTTCTATGTTCCCGAAGGCCTACAGCTACAACTCCGCTACCAGATTGTAGCACTCCGAAAGTTACATCGAATGAGCCTATCGGCGTATTCCTAGGTATTGTAGTTTAGGAGATATTGACAGATTTAGACATTTTTGTGGGTATGAAAATTTCTGAAAAGTTCAATTGGACCAAGATTTTTCTATGTTCCCGAAGGCCTACAGCTACAACTCCGCTACCAGATTGTAGCACTTCGAAAGTTACATCGAATGAGCATATCGGCGTATTCCTAGGTATTGTAGTTTAGGAGATATTGACAGATTTAGACATTTTTGGGGGTATGAAAATTTCTGAAAAGTTCAATTGGACCAAGATTTTTCTATGTTCCCGAAGGCCTACAGCTACAACTCCGCTACCAGATTGTAGCACTCCGAAAGTTACATCGAATGAGCCTATCGGCGTATTCCTAGGTATTGTAGTTTAGGAGATATTGACAGATTTAGACATTTTTGGGGGTATGAAAATTTCTGAAAAGTTCAATTCGACCAAGATTTTTCTATGTTCCCGAAGGCCTACAGCTACAACTCCGCTACCAGATTGTAGCACTCCGAAAGTTACATCGAATGAGCCTATCGGCGTATTCCTAGGTATTGTAGTTTAGGAGATATTGACAGATTTAGACATTTTTGGGGGTATGAAAATTTCTGAAAAGTTCAATTCGACCAAGATTTTTCTATGTTCCCGAAGGCCTACAGCTACAACTCCGCTAACAGATTGTAGCACTCCGAAAGTTACATCGAATGAGCCTATCGGCGTATTCCTAGGTATTGTAGTTTAGGAGATATTGACAGATTTAGACATTTTTGGGGGTATGAAAATTTCTGAAAAGTTCAATTCGACCAAGATTTTTCTATTTTCCCGAAGGCCTACAGCTACAACTCCGCTACCAGATTGTAGCACTCCGAAAGTTACATCGAATGAGCCTATCGGCGTATTCCTAGATATTGTAGTTTAGGAGATATTGACAGATTTAGACATTTTTGGGGGTATGAAAATTTCTGAAAAGTTCAATTCGACCAAGATTTTTCTATGTTCCCGAAGGCCTACAGCTACAACTCCGCTACCAGATTGTAGCACTCCGAAAGTTACATCGAATGAGCCTATCGGCGTATTCCTAGGTATTGTAGTTTAGGAGATATTGACAGATTTAGACATTTTTGGGGGTATGAAAATTTCTGAAAAGTTCAATTGGACCAAGATTTTTCTATGTTCCCGAAGGCCTACAGCTACAACTCCGCTACCAGATTGTAGCACTCCGAAAGTTACATCGAATGAGCCTATCGGCGTATTCCTAGGTATTGTAGATTAGGAGATATTGACAGATTTGGACATTTTTGGGGGTATGAAAATTTCTGAAAAGTTCAATTCGACCAAGATTTTTCTATGTTCCCGAAGGCCTACAGCTACAACTCCGCTACCAGATTGTAGCACTCCGAAAGTTACATCAAATGAGCCTATCGGCGTATTCCTAGGTATTGTAGTTTAGGAGATATTGACAGATTTGGACATTTTTGGGGGTATGAAAATTTCTGAAAAGTTCAATTCGACCAAGATTTTTCTATGTTCCCGAAGGCCTACAGCTACAACTCCGCTACCAGATTGTAGCACTCCGAAAGTTACATCAAATGAGCCTATCGGCGTATTCCTAGGTATTGTAGTTTAGGAGATATTGACAGATTTAGACATTTTTGGGGGTATGAAAATTTCTGAAAAGTTCAATTCGACCAAGATTTTTCTATGTTCCCGAAGGCCTACAGCTACAACTCCGCTACCAGATTGTAGCACTCCGAAAGTTAGATCGAATGAGCCTATCGGCGTATTCCTAGGTATTGTAGTTTAGGAGATATTGACAGATTTAGACATTTTTGGGGGTATGAAAATTTCTGAAAAGTTCAATTGGACCAAGATTTTTCTATGTTCCCGAAGGCCTACAGCTACAACTCCGCTACCAGATTGTAGCACTCCGAAAGTTACATCAAATGAGCCTATCGGCGTATTCCTAGGTATTGTAGTTTAGGAGATATTGACAGATTTAGACATTTTTGGGGGTATGAAAATTTCTGAAAAGTTCAATTCGACCAAGATTTTTCTATGTTCCCGAAGGCCTACAGCTACAACTCCGCTACCAGATTGTAGCATTCCGAAAGTTACATCGAATGAGCCTATCGGCGTATTCCTAGGTATTGTAGTTTAGGAGATATTGACAGATTTGGACATTTTTGGGGGTATGAAAATTTCTGAAAAGTTCAATTCGACCAAGATTTTTCTATGTTCCCGAAGGCCTACAGCTACAACTCCGCTACCAGATTGTAGCACTCCGAAAGTTACATCGAATGAGCCTATCGGCGTATTCCTAGGTATTGTAGTTTAGGAGATATTGACAGATTTAGACATTTTTGGGGGTATGAAAATTTCTGAAAAGTTCAATTCGACCAAGATTTTTCTATGTTCCCGAAGGCCTACAGCTACAACTCCGCTACCAGATTGTAGCACTCCGAAAGTTACATCGAATGAGCCTATCGGCGTATTCCTAGGTATTGTAGTTTAGGAGATATTGACAGATTTAGACATTTTTGGGAGTATGAAAATTTCTGAAAAGTTCAATTCGACCAAGATTTTTCTATTTTCCCGAAGGCCTACAGCTACAACTCCGCTACCAGATTGTAGCACTCCGAAAGTTACATCGAATGAGCCTATCGGCGTATTCCTAGGTATTGTAGTTTAGGAGATATTGACAGATTTAGACATTTTTGGGGGTATGAAAATTTCTGAAAAGTTCAATTCGACCAAGATTTTTCTATTTTCCCGAAGGCCTACAGCTACAACTCCGCTACCAGATTGTAGCACTCCGAAAGTTACATCGAATGAGCCTATCGGCGTATTCCTAGGTATTGTAGTTTAGGAGATATTGACAGATTTAGACATTTTTGGGGGTATGAAAATTTCTGAAAAGTTCAATTCGACCAAGATTTTTCTATGTTCCCGAAGGCCTACAGCTACAACTCCGCTACCAGATTGTAGCACTCCGAAAGTTACATCGAATGAGCCTATCGGCGTATTCCTAGGTATTGTAGTTTAGGAGATATTGACAGATTTAGACATTTTTGGGGGTATGAAAATTTCTGAAAAGTTCAATTGGACCAAGATTTTTCTATGTTCCCGAAGGCCTACAGCTACAACTCCGCTACCAGATTGTAGCACTCCGAAAGTTACATCGAATGAGCCTATCGGCGTATTCCTAGGTATTGTAGTTTAGGAGATATTGACAGATTTGGACATTTTTGGGGGTATGAAAATTTCTGAAAAGTTCAATTCGACCAAGTTTTTCTATGTTCCCGAAGGCCTACAGCTACAACTCCGCTACCAGATTGTAGCACTCCGAAAGTTACATCAAATGAGCCTATCGGCGTATTCCTAGGTATTGTAGTTTAGGAGATATTGACAGATTTAGACATTTTTGGGGGTATGAAAATTTCTGAAAAGTTCAATTCGACCAAGATTTTTCTATGTTCCCGAAGGCCTACAGCTACAACTCCGCTACCAGATTGTAGCACTCCGAAAGTTAGATCGAATGAGCCTATCGGCGTATTCCTAGGTATTGTAGTTTAGGAGATATTGACAGATTTAGACATTTTTGGGGGTATGAAAATTTCTGAAAAGTTCAATTGGACCAAGATTTTTCTATGTTCCCGAAGGCCTACAGCTACAACTCCGCTACCAGATTGTAGCACTCCGAAAGTTACATCAAATGAGCCTATCGGCGTATTCCTAGGTATTGTAGTTTAGGAGATATTGACAGATTTAGACATTTTTGGGGGTATGAAAATTTCTGAAAAGTTCAATTCGACCAAGATTTTTCTATGTTCCCGAAGGCCTACAGCTACAACTCCGCTACCAGATTGTAGCATTCCGAAAGTTACATCGAATGAGCCTATCGGCGTATTCCTAGGTATTGTAGTTTAGGAGATATTGACAGATTTGGACATTTTTGGGGGTATGAAAATTTCTGAAAAGTTCAATTCGACCAAGATTTTTCTATGTTCCCGAAGGCCTACAGCTACAACTCCGCTACCAGATTGTAGCACTCCGAAAGTTACATCGAATGAGCCTATCGGCGTATTCCTAGGTATTGTAGTTTAGGAGATATTGACAGATTTAGACATTTTTGGGGGTATGAAAATTTCTGAAAAGTTCAATTCGACCAAGATTTTTCTATGTTCCCGAAGGCCTACAGCTACAACTCCGCTACCAGATTGTAGCACTCCGAAAGTTACATCGAATGAGCCTATCGGCGTATTCCTAGGTATTGTAGTTTATGAGATATTGACAGATTTAGACATTTTTGGGGGTATGAAAATTTCTGAAAAGTTCAATTCGACCAAGATTTTTCTATTTTCCCGAAGGCCTACAGCTACAACTCCGCTACCAGATTGTAGCACTCCGAAAGTTACATCGAATGAGCCTATCGGCGTATTCCTAGGTATTGTAGTTTAGGAGATATTGACAGATTTAGACATTTTTGGGGGTATGAAAATTTCTGAAAAGTTCAATTCGACCAAGATTTTTCTATTTTCCCGAAGGCCTACAGCTACAACTCCGCTACCAGATTGTAGCACTCCAAAAGTTACATCGAATGAGCCTATCGGCGTATTCCTAGGTATTGTAGTTTAGGAGATATTGACAGATTTAGACATTTTTGGGGGTATGAAAATTTCTGAAAAGTTCAATTCGACCAAGATTTTTCTATGTTCCCGAAGGCCTACAGCTACAACTCCGCTACCAGATTGTAGCACTCCGAAAGTTACATCGAATGAGCCTATCGGCGTATTCCTAGGTATCGTAGTTTAGGAGATATTGACAGATTTAGACATTTTTGGGGGTATGAAAATTTCTGAAAAGTTCAATTGGACCAAGATTTTTCTATGTTCCCGAAGGCCTACAGCTACAACTCCGCTACCAGATTGTAGCACTCCGAAAGTTACATCGAATGAGCCTATCGGCGTATTCCTAGGTATTGTAGTTTAGGAGATATTGACAGATTTGGACATTTTTGGGGGTATGAAAATTTCTGAAAAGTTCAATTCGACCAAGATTTTTCTATGTTCCCGAAGGCCTACAGCTACAACTCCGCTACCAGATTGTAGCACTCCGAAAGTTACATCAAATGAGCCTATCGGCGTATTCCTAGGTATTGTAGTTTAGGAGATATTGACAGATTTAGACATTTTTGGGGGTATGAAAATTTCTGAAAAGTTCAATTCGACCAAGATTTTTCTATGTTCCCGAAGGCCTACAGCTACAACTCCGCTACCAGATTGTAGCACTCCGAAAGTTAGATCGAATGAGCCTATCGGCGTATTCCTAGGTATTGTAGTTTAGGAGATATTGACAGATTTAGACATTTTTGGGGGTATGAAAATTTCTGAAAAGTTCAATTGGACCAAGATTTTTCTATGTTCCCGAAGGCCTACAGCTACAACTCCGCTACCAGATTGTAGCACTCCGAAACTTACATCGAATGAGCCTATCGGCGTATTCCTAGGTATTGTAGTTTAGGAGATATTGACAGATTTAGACATTTTTTATGGTATGAAAATTTCTGAAAAGTTCAATTCGACCAAGATTTTTCTATGTTCCCGAAGGCCTACAGCTACAACTCCGCTACCAGATTGTAGCACTCCGAAAGTTACATCGAATGAGCTTATCGGCGTATTCCTAGGTATTGTAGTTTAGGAGATATTGACAGATTTAGACATTTTTGGGGGTATGAAAATTTCTGAAAAGTTCAATTCGACCAAGATTTTTCCATGTTCCCGAAGGCCTACAGCTACAACTCCGCTACCAGATTGTAGCACTCCGAAAGTTACATCGAATGAGCCTATCGGCGTATTCCTAGGTATTGTAGTTTAGGAGATATTGACAGATTTAGACATTTTTGGGGGTATGAAAATTTCTGAAAAGTTCAATTGGACCAAGATTTTTCTATGTTCCCGGAAGCCTACAGCTACAACTCCGCTACCAGATTGTAGCACTCCGAAAGTTACATCGAATGAGCCTATCGGCGTATTCCTAGGTACATGTATTGTAGTTTAGGAGATATTGACAGATTTAGACATTTTTGGGGGTATGAAAATTTCTGAAAAGTTCAATTCGACCAAGATTTTTCTATGTTCCCGAAGGCCTACAGCTACAACTCCGCTACCAGATTGTAGCACTCCGAAAGTTACATCGAATGAGCCTATCGGCGTATTCCTAGGTATTGTAGTTTAGGAGATATTGACAGATTTAGACATTTTTGGGGGTATGAAAATTTCTGAAAAGTTCAATTCGACCAAGATTTTTCTATGTTCCCGAAGGCCTACAGCTACAACTCCGCTACCAGATTGTAGCACTCCGAAAGTTACATCGAATGAGCCTATCGGCGTATTCCTAGGTATTGTAGTTTAGGAGATATTGACAGATTTAGACATTTTTGAGGGTATGAAAATTTCTGAAAAGTTCAATTCGACCACGATTTTTCTATTTTCCCGAAGGCCTACAGCTACAACTCCGCTACCAGATTGTAGCACTCCGAAAGTTACATCGAATGAGCCTATCGGCGTATTCCTAGGTATTGTAGTTTAGGAGATATTGACAGATTTAGTCATTTTTGGGGGTATGAAAATTTCTGAAAAGTTCAATTCGACCAAGATTTTTCTATGTTCCCGAAGGCCTACAGCTACAACTCCGCTACCAGATTGTAGCACTCCGAAAGTTACATCGAATGAGCCTATCGGCGTATTCCTAGGTATTGTAGTTTAGGAGATATTGACAGATTTAGACATTTTTGGGGGTATGAAAATTTCTGAAAAGTTCAATTGGACCAAGATTTTTCTATGTTCCCGAAGGCCTACAGCTACAACTCCGCTACCAGATTGTAGCACTCCGAAAGTTACATCGAATGAGCCTATCGGCGTATTCCTAGGTATTGTAGTTTAGGAGATATTGACAGATTTAGACATTTTTGGGGGTATGAAAATTTCTGAAAAGTTCAATTCGACCAAGAATTTTCTATGCTCCCGAAGGCCTACAGCTACAACTCCGCTACCAGATTGTAGCACTCCGAAAGTTACATCGAATGAGCCTATCGGCGTATTCCTAGGTATTGTAGTTTAGGAGATATTGACAGATTTAGACATTTTTAGAGGTATGAAAATTTCTGAAAAGTTCAATTGGACCAAGATTTTTCTATGTTCCCGAAGGCCTACAGCTACAACTCCGCTACCAGATTGTAGCACTCCGAAAGTTACATCGAATGAGCCTATCGGCGTATTCCTAGGTATTGTAGTTTAGGAGATATTGACAGATTTAGACATTTTTGGGGGTATGAAAATTTCTGAAAAGTTCAATTGGACCAAGATTTTTCTATGTTCCCGAAGGCCTACAGCTACAACTCCGCTACCAGATTGTAGCACTCCGAAAGTTACATCGAATGAGCCTATCGGCGTATTCCTAGGTATTGTAGTTTAGGAGATATTGACAGATTTAGACATTTTTGGGGGTATGAAAATTTCTGAAAAGTTCAATTCGACCAAGATTTTTCTATGTTCCCGAAGGCCTACAGCTACAACTCCGCTACCAGATTGTAGCACTCCGAAAGTTACATCGAATGAGCCTATCGGCGTATTCCTAGGTATTGTAGTTTAGGAGATATTGACAGATTTAGACATTTTTGGGGGTATGAAAATTTCTGAAAAGTTCAATTCGACCAAGATTTTCTATGTTCCCGAAGGCCTACAGCTACAACTCCGCTACCAGATTGTAGCAATCCGAAAGTTACGTCGAATGAGCCTATCGGCGTATTCCTAGGTATTGTAGTTTAGGAGATATTGACAGATTTAGACATTTTTGGGGGTATGAAAATTTCTGAAAAGTTCAATTCGACCAAGATTTTTCTATGTTCCCGAAGGCCTGCAGCTACAACTCCGCTACCAGATTGTAGCACTCCGAAAGTTACATCGAATGAGCCTATCGGCGTATTCCTAGGTATTGTAGTTTAGGAGATATTGACAGATTTAGACATTTTTGGGGGTATGAAAATTTCTGAAAAGTTCAATTGGACCAAGATTTTCCTATGTTCCCGAAGGCCTACTGCTACAACTCCGCTACCAGATTGTAGCACTCCGAAAGTTACATCGAATGAGCCTATCGGCGTATTCCTAGGTATTGTAGTTTAGGAGATATTGACAAATTTAGACATTTTTGGGGGTATGAAAATTTCTGAAAAGTTCAATTCGACCAAGATTTTTCTATGTTCCCGAAGGCCTACAGCTACAACTCCGCTACCAGATTGTAGCACTCCGAAAGTTACATCGAATGAGCCTATCGCCGTATTCCCAGGTATTGTAGTTTAGGAGATATTGACAGATTTAGACATTTTTGGGGGTATGAAAATTTCTGAAAAGTTCAATTCGACCAAGATTTTTCTATGTTCCCGAAGGCCTACAGCTACAACTCCGCTACCAGATTGTAGCACTCCGAAAGTTACATCGAATGAGCCTATCGGCGTATTCCTAG